>NC_053389.1:506288585-506546172 GCF_905171765.1 Bufo bufo | reverse complement strand
GCTTTGGGTCATTGTCCATCTACACCGTGAAGCGCCGTCCAATGAGTTCTGAAGCATTTGGCTGAATATGAGCAGATAATATTGCCCGAAACACTTCAGAATTCATCCTGCTGCTTTTGCCAGCAGTCACATCATCAATAAATACAAGAGAACCCAGTTCCATTGGCAGCCATACATGCCCACGCCATGACAACACACCACCATGCTTTCATTGAAGGTGGTATGCTTAGGATTATAAGCAGTTCCTTTCCTTCTCCATACTCTTCTCTTCCCATCACTCTGGTACAAGTTGATCTTGGTCTCATATGTCCATAGGATGTTGTTCCAGAACTGTGAAAGCTTTTTTAGATGTTGTTTTGCAAACTCTAATCTGGCCTTCCTGCTTTTGAGGCTCACCAATGATTTACATCTTGTGGTGAACCCTCTGTATTCACTCTGGTGAAGTCTTCTCTTGATTGTTGACTTTGACCACACATACACCTACCTCCTGGAGAGTGTTCTTGATCTGGCCAACTGTTGTGAAGGGTGTTTTCTTCACCAGGGAAAGAATTATTCGGTCATCCACCACAGTTGTTTTCCGTGGTCTTCCGGGTCTTTTGGTGTTTCCTGAGCTCACCGCTGCGTTCCTTCTTTTTAAGAATGTTCCAAACAGTTTTTTGGCCACGCCTAATGTTTTTGCTATCTCTCTGATGGGTTTGTTGTGTTTTTTTAGCCTAATGATGGCTTGCTTCACTGATAGTGACAGCTCTTTGGATCTCATCTTGATAGTTGACAGCAACAGATTCCAAATGCAAATAGCACACTTGAAATGAACTCGGACCTTTTTATCTGCTCATTGTAATTGATAATGAGGGAATAAGACACACCTCGCCATGGAACAGCTGAGAAGCTAATTGTCCCATTAATTTGGTCCCTTAACAAATGGGAGGCACATATGGATATTGTTGTAATCCTACACCGTTCACCTGATTTGGATGTAAATACCTTCAAAATAAAGCTGCAGTCTGCAGTTAAAGTACATCTGTTTGTTTCATTTCATATCCATTGTGGTGGTATATAGAGCCAAAAATGTTAGAATTGTGTCGATGTCCCAATTTTTATTACCTGACTGTATAAGTAAAAAAAACAAAATATTTGCCGTTCAGCGGTGCAGTTATATGTTCTAAAGCCTCTTGGCGTGTATAAGTCGAAAAATAAGGGCCTATTTGCCGTTCAGCTGTGTAGTTATATGTTCTAAAGCCATTTTTGTCGTGTATTAGTGAAAAAGTAAAATATATTTGTCATTCTGTGTGCAGTTACATGTTCTAAAGCCCTTTTGTTGTGTATTAGTGGCATAAGAAAAATATATTTGCAGTTCAGCGGTACAGTTATATGTTCTAAAGCCCTTTGTGGTGTGCATAAGTAGAAAAAGAGCAATATATTTGCCATTCAGCGGTGTAGTTATATGTTGTAAAGCCTTCTGTGGCGTGTAAAGTGGGAAAAATAAGAGCCAATTTGCATTCAGTGCAGTAATATGTTCTAAAAGCCCTTTTTGTCATGTATTAGTGGCAAAAAGAAAAATATATTTGCCGTTTCAGCGGTGCAGTTATATGTTCTAAAGCCTTCTGTAGCATTTATAAGTGGAAAAATATGGCCTATTTGCCTTTTAACGGTGCAGTTATACAGTATGTTCTAAAGCATTTTGTAACGTGTGTAAGAGGAAAAAATAGGGGACTATTTGCAGTTTAGTGGTGCAGTTATATGTTCTAAAGCCTTTTGTAGTTTGTATTATTGGCAAAAGAAAAATATATCTGCTGTTCAGAGGTGCAGTTATAAGTTCTTAAGCATTCTATGGCATGTATAAGTGGAAAAAAATAAGGGTTTATTTGCCGTTCAGCGGTGCAGTACATGTTCTAAAGCCTTTTATGGTGTGTATTAATTGGCAAAAAAATATATTATCTGCCATTCAGAGGTGCAGTTATATGTACTTAAGCATTCTGTGGCATATATAAGAAAAAAAAAGGGTTTATTTGCCGCTCAGCGGTGCAGTTATATGTTCTAAAAGCTCTTTTAGTCGTGTATTAGTGGGAAAATAAAATATATTTGCTGTTCAGCGGTGCAGTTATATGTTCTAAAGCCCTTTATGTCATGCATTAGTGGCAAAAGAAAAATATATTTGCCATTCATTGGTAGTAGTTACATGTTCTATAGCCCTTTTTGTCATGTATTAGTAGCAAAGAAATATATATTTGTCGTTCAGCGATGAAGTTATATGTTAAAAAGCCTTTTGTGGCGTGTATAAGTGGAAAAGAAAAAAATATATTTGCCATTCAATGTTCCAGTTTTATGTTCTAAACACTTCTGTGGCATGAATATAAAAAAAAATAAGGGCCTATTTGTCCTTCAGCGGTGCAGTTATGTTCTACTTTTGTGCCTTGTACAAGTAGAAAAAAAATAAGGGCCTATTTGCCGTTGAGCGGTTTAGTTACATGTTCTAAACCCTTTTGATGTGTATTATGGCAAAAGATAAATATATTTGCCGTTTAGCGGTAGTATATGTTCTAAAGCCTTTTGTGACGTATACGAGTAAAAAAATAAATATATATTTGCTATTCAGCGGTGCAGTTATATGTTTAAAGCCTTTTGTGACTTGTATAAGTGGAAAAAAATAATGGCCTATTTGCCATTCAGCGTGTAGTTATATGTTCTAAAGCTCTTTTGTTGTGTATTAGTGGTAAAAGAAATATATATTTGCCATTTAGCAGTGCAGTTATATGTTCTAAAGCCTTTTGTGGTGTGCATAAGTAGAAAAAGAACAATATATTTGCCATCCAGAGATGCAGTTATACTGTATGTTCTAAAGCCTTTTATGGCGTTTATAAGTGGGGGAAAAAAAAGGGCCAATTTGCCATTCAGCAGTGCAGTTATATGTTCTAAAGCCCTTTCGTCATGTATTAGTTGCAAAAGAAAAATATATTTGCTGTTCAGCGGTGCAGTTATGTGTTCTAAAGCCTTTTGTGGTGTGTATAAGTGGAAAAAGAAAATTGTATTTGCCATTCAGCGGTGCAGTTACATGTTCTAAAGCCCTTTTTGTTGTGTATTAGTGGCAAAAGAAAAATATATTTGCCATTTAGCGCTGCAGTTATATGTTCTAAAGCCTTTTGTGGTGTACATAAGTAGAAAAAGAACAATATATTTGCCATTCAGCAGTGCAGTTATTTCTTCTAAAGCCTTCTGTGGCATTTATAAGTGGAAAAAATAAGGGCCTATTTGCCGTTCAGCGGTGTAGTTATAAGTTCTAAAGCCATTTTGTCGTGTATTAGTGGCAAAGGAAAAATTTATTTGCTATTCAGAGATATTGTTACATGTTCTAAAACCCTTTTGTGGTGTGTATTATTGGCAAAAGAAAAATGTATCTGCCGTTCAGAGGAGCAGTTATATGTTCTCAAGCATTCTGTGGCATGTATAAGTGGAAAAAATAAGGGTTTATTTACCGTTCAGTGGTGCATTTATATGTTCTAAAGCTATTTTTGTCATGTATTAATGTCAAAAGAAAAATATATTTGCCGTTCAGCAGTGCAGTTATATGTTCTAAAGCCTTTTGTGGTATGTATAAGTTGAAAAAGAAAATTGTTTTTGCTGTTCAGCAGTGCAATTATCTGTTCTAAAGCCTTCTGTTGCATTTATTAGTAGAAAAAAATAAGGGCCTATTTGCCTTTTGACGGTGCAGTTATATTGTATGTTCTAAACCTTTTGTGGCGTGCGTAAGTAAAAAAAAAAATAATGGCCTATTTTCCACTCAGCAGTGCAGTTATATGTGTGATAGTGGGAGAAAAAAAATATATTTGCTGTTCAGCGGTGCAGTTATATGTTCTAAAGCCATTTTGGTCATGCATCAGTGGCAAAAGAAAAATATATTTGCCATTCAGCGGTGCAGTTACATGTTCTAAATACCCTTTTGTGGTGTGTATTATTGGCAAAAGAAAAATATATCTGCCGTTCAGAGGAGCAGTTATATGTTCTTAAACATTCTGTGCCATGTATAAGTGGAAAAAATAAGGTTTATTTGCCGTTCAGCGGTGCAGTTATATGTTCTAAAGTAGAGTTGAGCGAACCCGAACTGTAAAGTTTGGGTTCGTACCGAACTTTAGGTTTTTCGGCACCCGGACCCGCACCCGAACATTTACGTAAAAGTTTGGGTTTGGTGTTCGGCGCTCTCTTGGTGCTTTTTGAAAGGCTGCACAGCAGCCAATCAACAAGCGTCATACTACTTGCCCCAAAAGGCCATCACAGCCATGCCTACTATTGGCATGGCTGTAATTGGCCAACTGCAGCATGTGACATAGCCTCTATTTTAGCTGGAGTCACGTAGCGCCGCCCGTCACTCTGCTCGGATTAGTGTAGGGATAGGCTGCCGCTGCTGTGAGGGAGAGATCAGGGAGAAATCTTATGAAGAACTGCTTCTTTACTCAGCGATCTACAGCAAATGTGTTTTGTGGGTGCAGTGCACAATTGTTTTAAGCCTGCCATGAGCCAACTACTACTGAAAATAAACTTTTTTTCCTTCAGTTAGTCAATATCAATACATAATCGGCAGCCATTTTATGCAACGATAGTGCACCCAGCACAGGATATCTGCATGTCTGCAAGTCCAGAAATACTGCTTTGAGACACTGGGGTTAAAAAAAAAAACTTTTTTTCATATAGTGCACATCTAGGATTAGACGTGCATAAGTGAGTGTCACATTTAGGCCAGAAATACAGCTTTTTGCTTACTGGGGTGAAAAAAACCCATCTGTTTCATATAGTGCACATCTAGGATTAGACGTGCATAAGTGAGTGTCACATTTAGGCCAGAAATACGGCTTCTTGCTTACTGGGTGAAAAAAAAATCTGTTTCATATAGTGCACATCTAGGATTAGACGTGCATAAGTGAGTGTCACATTTAGGCCACAAATACGTCTTTTTGCTTACTGGGGTTATAAAAAACCCTCTGATATACTGCAACATCTGGGATTAGACATGCATAAGTGAGTGTCACATTTAGGCCACAAATACAGCTTTTTGCTTAATGGGGTTAAAAAACCCTCTGATATACTGCACATCTGGGATTAGACGTGCATAAGTTACTGTGAAATTTAGGCCACAAATACCGCTGTCATATAGGAGTTAAAAAAATTTTTTTACTGCAATACCCTACATCAGGGTTTTTATTGGCGGTTTCTCTTTTTTTTAACAGACTTAACACTTTTTACTTTGCTTGGTGAATGCTAACTATGAGGCAAAACATCTAATAAGGATGCAAACATGGTCGTGGTGGTGGTGTTGGTGGAGCCTCTGGTGCAGGGAGAGGACGTGGCCCGTTCTGCCACAGCTACACGTCCTACTGAACCTACTACCTCAGGTCCCAGTAGCCGCCAGAATCTACAGCGATATTTGGTCGGGCCTAATGCCGTTCTAAGGATGGTAAGGCCTGAGCAAGTACAGGCGCTAGTCAATTGGGTGGCCGACAGTGGATCCAGCACGTTCACATTATCTCCCACCCAGTCTTCTGCAGAAAGCGCACAGGTGGCGCCTGAAACCCATGCCCATCAGTCTGTCACATCACCCCCGTGCATATCGGGGAACCTGTCTGAGCCTCAAGTGATGCAGCAGTCTCTTATGCTGTTTGAAGACTCTGCTGGCAGGGTTTCCCAAGGGCATCCACCTAGCCCTTCCCCAGGGGTGGAAGACATAGAATGCACTGAAGCACAACCACTTATGTTTCCTGATGAGGACATGGGAATACTACTCAGCACGTCTCTGATGATGACGAAACACAGGTGCCAACTGCTGCGTCTTTCTGCAGTGTGCAGACCGAAAAGGAGGTCTGGGAGGAAGACTGGGTGGAAGACGATGCAGGGGACGATGAGGTCCGAGACCCCACATGGAATGAAGGTCGTGCCACTGACTTTCAGAGTTCGGAGAAGAGGCAGTGGTGAGACCGAGCCAACAGCGTAGCAAAAGAGGGAGCAGGGTGCAAAGCAGAGCAGCCGTCGCCAAAACAGTTCACCTGCTACTGGCCACCGTCACCAGGGACCGAGCACACCAAAGGCAGCTTCAAGGAGTTCCCTGGCATGGCACTTCTTCACACAATGTGCTGACGACAAGACCGGAGTGGTTTGCACGCTGTGCCATCAGAGCCTGAAGCGAGGCATTAACGTTCTGAACCTTAGCACAACCTGCATGACCAGGCATCTACATGCAAGACACCGGCTGCAGTGGAGTAAGCACCTTCAAAACCAAGAAAGGTCTCAGGCCCCTCCTGCTCCCTCTTCTGCTGCTGCCTCGGCCTCTTCCTCCGCCTCTGGAGGAACGTTGGCACCTGCCGCCCAGCAAACAGAGGATGTGCCACCAACAACACCACATCCATCACCAAGCATCTCCACCATGTCACACGGAAGTGTTCAGCTCTCCATCTCACAAACCTTTGAGAGAAAGCGTAAATTCCCACCTAGCCACCCTCGATCCCTGGCCCTGAATGCCAGCATTTCTAAACTACTGGCCTTTGAAATGCTGTCATTCAGGCTGGTGGAGACCGACAGCTTCAAACAGCTCATGTCGCTTGCTGTCCCACAGTACGTCGTTCCCAGCCGCCACTACTTCTCCAGGAGTGCCGTGCCCTCCCTGCACAACCAAGTATCGGATAAAATCAAGTGTGCACTGCGCAACGCCATCTGTGGCAAGGTCCACCTAACCACAGATACGTGGACCAGTAAGCACGGCCAGGGACGCTATATCTCCCTAACTGCACACTGAGTAAATGTAGTGGCGGCTGGGCCCCAGGCGGAGAGCTGTTTGGCGCACGTCCTTCTGCCGCCAAGGATCGCAGGGCATCATTCTTTGCCTCCTGTTGCCCCCCTCTTCCTACTCGGCTTCCTCCTCCTCTTCTACCACCTCCTCATCCGGTCAGCGACAGACCTTCACCACCAACTTCAGCACAGCCAGGGGTAAACGTCAGCAGGCCGTTCTGAAACTGATGTGTTTGGGGGACAGGCCCCACACCGCACAGGAGTTGTGGCGGGGTATAGAACAACAGACCGATGAGTGGTTGACCGACGAGTGGTTGCTGCCAGTGAGCCTCAAGCCCGGCCTGGTGGTGTGCGATAATGGGTGAATTTTCGCTGCAGCTCTGGGACTAGCCGGTTTGACGCGCATCCCTTGCCTGGCGCATGTGCTGAATTTGGTGGTGCAGGAATTCATTCACAACTACCCCGACATGTCAGAGCTGCTGCATAAAGTGCGGACCGTTTGTGCGCGCTTCCTGCATTCTCATCCTGCCGCCGCTCAGCTGTCTGCTCTACAGCGTAACTTCGTCCTTCCCGCTCACCGCCTCATATGCGACGTGCCCACCAGGTGGAACTCCACCTTGCACATGCTGGAGAGACTGTGCGAGCAGCAGCAGGCCATAGTGGAGTTTCAGCTGCAGCACGCACGGGTGAGTCGCACTGCGGAACAGCACCACTTCACCACCAATGACTGGGCTACCATGCGATACCTGTGTGCCCTGTTGCGCTGTTTCGAGTACTCCAACAACATGGCCAGTGGCGATAACGCCGTTATCAGCGTTACAATACCACTTATATGTCTCATTGAGAAAACACTTAGGGCGATGATGGAAGAGGATTTGGCCCAGGACGAGAAGGAGGAAGAGGGGTCATTTCTAACACTGTCAGGACAGTCTTTTAGAAGTGGCTCAGAAAGAGGATTTTTGCAACAGCAGAGGCCAGGTACAAATTTGGCCAGCCAGGGCCCACTACTGGAGGACGAGGAGGAGGATGAAGCATGTTCACAGCGGGGTGGCATCCAATGCAACTCGGGCCCATCACTGGTGCGTGGCTGGGGGGATACGGAGGACGCAGACGATACGCCTCCCACAGAGGACAGCTTGTCCTTACCTCTGGGCAGCCTGGCACACGTGCCTGCGCAACGACTGCAGAGTTGCGACATTTTAACGTGTGCTGATTACTGGGTGGCCATCCTGCTGGATCCCCGTTACAAAGACAATGTGCCGTCCTTAATTCCCTCACTGGAGCGTGATCGGAAGATGCACGACTACAGGCGCACGCTGGTAGACGCGTTCCTGAGAGCATTCCTGACAGACGCCGGAGGACAAGTGGAAGCACAAGGCGAAGGCAGGGGAGGAGGAAGAGTTCACCAACGCACCTGTGTCAGCGGCAGCACCTCAGAAGGCAGGGTTAGCATTAGGGCCGGTGCCACCATTAGGCGAACGAGGCGTCATTACAGACAGACGCAGCCGCCTGTCCACAGCCAACGTGGACAAGCTCACGTTCATTAAAATTAACCAGGCCTGGATCCCACAAGACTTGTCTGTACCTTGTGCAGAATAGACAGTTCTAACAGCCTTAACCATCCATCCTTGTACTCAAGTGCACTTATTCCTTTTTTTTTTTTCTACATGTCCCAATATTTTGGGGGATACCCCTATGTAAAAATGCAAAATAACACACATCTGTGTTGGCTACCTATTGCTCCTTCGCTGCGGCTTCCACCTAGACCGCCACGTGAGCCTCCACGGCTACATCCACCCATTTACTGCCTCCTCCACCTCTTCCTCCTACATCATCCCTAATTTTTATTTTTTTAAGGTCTTTTATGTTTTTTTTATTCATTTCCCTATCCACATTTGTTTGCAGAGCATTTGCCATGCTCTTAAGCACATTTTGCTGCCTTTTACAGCCCTCTGGCTCTTTCCAGGGCTATTTTAGAGCCATTTTAGTTGTCAAAAGTTCGGGTCCCCATTGACTTCAATGGGGTTCGGGTTCGGGGTCAAGTTCGGGTCCCGAACCCGAACATTTTTTTCAAGTTCGTCCGAAACTGCCGAACCCGAACATCCAGGTGTCCGCTCAACTCTATTCTAAAGCCTTTTGTGGCATGTATAAGTTGAAAAAGAAAATAGTATTTGCTTTTCAGCAGTGCAGTTATCTGTTCTAAAGCCTTCTGTGGCATTTATAAGTGGAAAAAAATAAGAGCCGATTTGCCTTTCAGCAGTGCAGTTATATGTTCTAAAGAACTTTTTGTTGTGTACTTGTGGCAAAAAAATATATATTTGCTGTTCAGCGGTGCAGTTGTATGTTCTAAAGCCTTTTCTGGCATGTATAAGTTAAAAAAGAAAACAGTATTTGCTTTTCAGCAGTGCAGTTATCTGTTCTAAAGCCTTCTGTGGCATTTATGAGGGCCTATTTGCCTTTCGACGGTGCAGTTATACAGTATGTTCTAAACCTTTTGTGGCGTGCGTAAGTAAAAAAATAATAAGGGCCTATTTGCTGCTCAGCAGTGCAGTTATATGTTCTAAAGCCCTTTTTGTTGTGTATTAGTGGGAAAAGAAAAATATATTTGCTGTTCAGCGGTGCAGTTATATGTTCTAAAGCCATTTTTGCCGTGCATCAGTGGCAAAAGAAAAATATATTTGCCATTCAGCGGTGCAGTTACATGTTCTACAGCTCTTTTTGTCGTGTAAAACTAGCAAAAGAAATAAATATTTGCAGTTCAGCGGTGCAGTTATATGTTCTAAAGCCTTTCGTGGAGTGTATAAGTAGAAAAATAAATATATATTTGCTTTTTTAGCAGTGCAGTTATATGTTCTAAAGTAGAGATGGGACGGGGGATTCGTCAAATCCACGAATCCCTCAAATCTTGCTGGGTTCGTGGACTCAAATCCCGACGTAATTTACCGGATACGAATCCGACTAATCCCGGTGGTGCCCAGACTGGTGGTGGCGGCGGCAGGGCACTATAGAAGATGAGCGCTTTGTTGCTGCGACAGGGGAGGGAGAGGCGTTTCCTTTCCCTGTTCCTCTGATAGGCTGCCGGCACAAGGCCCGCAGCCTATCAGAGGCCGGTGCAGGCAGCGCGATGACGTCATCGCGCCCCCTGAGTCGTACAGCGCGGGACACAGGCCATAAGAGGCCTGCATCGCAGCAGAGGTAAGTAAAAGTGTTTTATTTTTTTTTTTTATCTGTTACTGACACATTGGCGAGGGGGAGAGGTGAGAGGCACTATAAACTACTGGCACATTGGGGGGGAGGCACTATGATACTGGCACATTATGGGGGAGATGGCACTATGATACTACTGGCACATTGGTGGGGGAGGCACTATGACACTGGCACATTATGGGGGTGATGGCACTGATACTACGGGCACATTGGGGGGAGGCACTATGATACTGGCACATTATGAGGGGAGATGGCACTATGATACTGGCACATTATGGGGGGAGATGGCACTATGATACTGGCACATTATGGGGGGAGGTGGCACTATAATACTGGCACATTATGGGGGGAGATGGCACTATGATACTGGCACATTATGGGGGAGATGGCACTATGATACTGGCACATTATGGGGGGAGGTGGCACTATAATACTGGCACATTATGGGGAGATGGCACTATGATACTGGCACATTGGGGGAGATGGCACTATGATACTGGCACATTGGGGGGGAGATGGCACTATGATACTGGCACATTATGGGGGAGATGGCACTATAATACTGGCACATTGGTGGGGAGATGGCTTTATGTAACTGGCACATTGGGGGGGGGAGATGGCACTATGATACTGGCACATTATGGGGGGGAGATGGCACTATAATACTGACACATTGGGGGGAGATGGCACTATGATACTGGCACATTATGGAGGGAGATGGCACTATAATACTGGCACATTGGGGGGGTGGCACTATGATACTTGCACATTGGGGGGGGAGATGGCACTATGATACTGGCACATTGGGGGGGAAATGGCACTACGATACTGGCACATTGGGGGGGAGATGGCACTATGATACCGGCACATGGGGGGGAGGAGAGAGGCACTCCGCACTTTATACTGGCACATGGGGGGAGGAGAGAGGCAGTTGATACTGGCACATGATTAGGGGGGCATCTATGGGGACACTTACTGGAACATTATGGGTGGCACTGTGGGGGCATCTTCTGAGGCCACAAAGAAGGGGTATTTTATATGGGGGGCTCTGTGTGGTACTAGTATTATCAGGGGTATTATCTGTTTCTGCAGTATAGTATTGGGGAGCACAGCGGAATAGTATTGGGGGTGTTAGGATTATTTGTCCAGAAGATGGGAGGATGATGGAAAAGTAGTAAACTAAGATTTTTTTTGTCAAACTGCAGAGACAAAAAATGGCTGAAAAATTGTGGTCTGGTCTGAAGGTCTGAAAGGAGAAGATGAGGAAAGAGAACATCTACATCAAAGGAGACGTCACTGGATGTAAGAGGTATGTGGCGCTGTATTACCCTGTATGTTCTGTAGTGATAGGAGCAGGGGCGTAACGATCGCGGTCATATAGGATGCGACCGTGACTGGGAGGTGGAGCTTCAGACAAACTGACGCGGTCTGACTTTGTTTCTTACACCGTTCACACAATTATGTACAGGATTCGTAGGATTCGACATTCGAAAGATTCGATATATTCGAGAACCTTTTCGGATTCGGATTTGAAAAAAATTGGATTCGTCCCACCTCTATTCTAAAGCCTTCTGTGGAGTGTATAAGTGGGAAAAAATAAGAGCCGATTTGCCTTTCAGCAGTGCAGTTATATGTTCTAAAGCACTTTTTGTCATGTACTAGTGGCAAAAAAATATATATTTGCCGTTCAGCGGTGTAGTTTTATGTTCTAAAGCCTTTTGTGGCGTGTATATGTGGAAAAAGAAAAATGTATTTGCCATTTAGCAGTGCAGTTATCTGTTCTAAAGTCTTCTGTGGCATTTATAAGTGGAAAAAATAAGGGCCTATTTGCCTTTCAACAGTGCAGTTATACAGTGTGTTCTAAAGCCTTTTGTGGCATGTGTAAGTTGAAAAAAATAACGGACTATTTGCCATTCAGCGATGCAGTTATATGTATGTTCTAAAGTTAGTTTTATCGTCTATTAGTGGAAAAAGAATGTATTTGCAGTTATATGTCATAAAGCCTTTTGTGACTTGTATAAGTGGAAAAAAATAAGGGCCTATTTTCTGTTCAGCGGTGGAGTTACATGATCTAAAGCCCTTATTGTTGTGTATTAGTGGCAAAAGAAAAATATATTTGCCGTTTAGCGGTGCAGTTATATGTTCTAAAGCCTTTTGTGGTGTGCATAAGTAGAAAATGAACAATATATTTGCCATTCAGCGGTGCAGTTATATGTTCTAAAGCCTTCTGTGGCGTGTATAAGTGGGAAAAAATATGGGCCAATTTGCCATTCAGCAGTGCAATTATATGTTCTAAAGCCCTTTTTGTAATGTATTAGTGGCAAAAGAAAAATATATTTGTCGTTCAGCACTGCAGTTATCTGTTCTAAAGCTTTCTGTGGCGTTTATAAGTGGAAAAAAATAAGGGCCTATTTGACATTCAGCGATGCAGTTATATGTTCAAAATACTTTTTTGGCGTGTATTATTGGCAAAAGAAAACTATATCTGCCATTCAGAGGTGCATTTATATGTTCTAAACCCCTTTTTAATGTCTATTAGTGGAAAAAGAAAAATGTATTTGCTGTTCAGCGGTGTATTTATATGTTCTAAAGCCTTCTGTGGCGTGTATAAGTGGGGGAAAATAAGGGCCTATTTGCCATTCAGCGGTGCAGTTATATGTTATAAAGCCTTTTGTGACTTGTATAAGAGGAAAAAAATAAGGGCCGATTTTCTGTTCAGCGGTGTAGTAATATGTTCTAAAGCCATTTTTGTCGTGTATTAGTGGAAAAAGAAAAATATATTTGCCGTTTAGCAGTGCAGTTATATGTTCTAAAGCCTTTTGTGGTGTGCATAAGTAGAAAATGAACAATATATTTGCCAATCAGCCGTGCAGTTATATGTTCTAAAGCCTTCTGTGGCTTGTATAAGTGGGAAAAAATAAGGGCCAATTTCCATTCAGCAGTGCAATTATATGTTCTAAAGCCCTTTTTGTAATGTATTAGTGGCAAAAGAAAATTGTATTTGCCGTTCAGCACTGCAGTTATCTGTTCTAAAGCTTTCTGTGGGATTTATAAGTAGAAAAAAATAAGGGCATATTTGCCTTTAAATGGTGCAGTTTTACAGTATGTCTAAAGTATTTTGTGACGTGTTTAAGTGGAAAAAAATAAGGGACTATTTGCAGTTTAGCGGTGCAGTTATATGTTCTAAGGCCTTTTGTGGTGTCTATTATTGGTAAAAGAAAAATATATCTGCCGTTCAGAGGTGCAGTTATATGTTTTTAACTCCTTAAGACCATATTTCACCTTAAGGACTTGGCCATTTTTTGCAAATCTGACCAGTGTCACTTTAACCGCCTCTGGACTGCCTAACGCAGGATCGTGTTCCGGAGGCGGCAGCTGCAGGCACAGTCACGCATATACGCGTCATCTCGCGAGACACGAGATTTCCTGTGAACGCGCGCACACAGGCGCGCGCGTTCACAGGATCGGAAGGTAAGCGAGTGGATCTCCAGCCTGCCAGCGGCGATCGTTCGCTGGCAGGCTGGAGATGCGATTTTTTTAACCCCTAACAGGTATATTAGACGCTGTTTTGATAACAGCGTCTAATATACCTGCTACCTGGTCGTCTGGTGGTCCCTTTTGCTTAGATCGACCACCAGAGGACACAGGCAGCTCAGTAATAAGTAGCACCAAACACCACTACACTACACCCCCCCCCTGTCACTTATTAACCCCTTATTAACCCCTGATCACCCCATATCACCCCATATAGACTCCCTGATCACCCCCCTGTCATTGATCACCACCCTGTCATTGATCACTCCCTTGTAAGGCTCCATTCAGACGTCCGTATGTTTTTTATTGATCCGATCCATGTATCCATGGATCCGTAAAAAACATACGGACGTCTGAATGGAGCCTTACAGGGGGGTGATAAATGACAGGGGGGTGATCACCCCATATAGACTCCCTGATCACCCCCCTGTCATTGATCACCCCCCTGTCATTGATCACACCGCTGTAAGGCTCCATTCAGACGTCCGTATGTTTTTTACGGATCCACGGATACATGTATCGGATCCGCAAAACACATACGGACGTCTGAATGGAGCCTTACAGGGGGGTGATCACCCTATATAGACTCCCTGATCACCCCCCTGTCATTGATCACCCCCCTGTCATTGATTATCCCCCGGTAAGGCTCCATTCAGACGTCCGTATGTTTTTTACGGATCCACGGATCAGATCCGCAAAACACATACGGACGTCTGAATGGAGCCTTACAGGGGGGTGATCAATGACAGGGGGGTGATCACCCCATATAGACTCCCTGATCACCCCCCCTGTCATTGATCACCCCCCCGTAAGGCTCCATTCAGATGTCCGTATGTGTTTTGCGGATCCGTGGATCCGCAAAACACGGACACCGCGGATCCGCAAAACACATACGGACGTCTGAATGGAGCCTTAAAGGGGGGTGATCAATGACAGGGGGGTGATAACCCCATATACACTCCCTGATCTCCCCCCTGTCATTGATCACCCCCCCTGTAAGGCTCCATTCAGACATTTTTTTGGCCCAAGTTAGCGGAAATTGTTTTGGTTTTTTTTTCTTACAAAGTCTCATATTCCACTAACTTGTCTCAAAAAATAAAATCTCACATGAACTCACCATACCCCTCACGGAATCCAAATGCGTAAAAATTTTTAGACATTTATATTCCAGACTTCTTCTCACGCTTTAGGGCCCCTAAAATGCCAGGGCAGTATAAATACCCCACATGTGACCCCATTTTGGAAAGAAGACACCCCAAGGTATTCCGTGAGGGGGCATATTGAGTCCATGAAAGATTGAAATTTTTGTCCCAAGTTAGCGGAAAGGGAGACTTTGTGAGAAAAAAAAAAAATAATAAATTCCGCTAACTTGTGCCCAAAAATTTTTTTTCTATGAACTCGCCATGCCCCTCATTGAATACCTTGGGGTGTCTTCTTTCCAAGGTGACCAATTGGTTGTTTTGGCGCAGTTTTTATTTTTATTTTCTTACAGCGTTTACCTGAGGGATTAGATCATGTGACTTTTTTATACAGCAGATTGTTACGGACGTGGAAATACCTAATATGTCTACTTTTCTTATTTATTTAAGTTTTACACAATAATAGCATTTTAGAAACCGAAATAATGATATTTTAGTGTATCCATAGTGTGAGAGCCATAGCTTTTTAATTTTTTGATCAATTGTCTTAGGTAAGGACTCATTTTTTGCGGGATGAGGTGACAGTTTAATTGGTACTAATTTGGGGGGTATATGCCTTTTTGATTGCTTGGTGTTGCAATTTTTGTGATGTAAGGTGACAAAAATGTCTTTTTTTTTACAATGCTTTTTTATTCTTATTGTGTAATAATTATTTCACTATAAAAATTATAAAGCATCCTTCTAATTGGAAGTCCTCAAGTTCCTCTCTATTACAAGGACGGGTGTGTATCCATCTTACAGGTGATCTCAGCGGGGGAGGTTAGGAGGAGGGGTGTCTTGAGTTTATCCTGTCCATCCTCCTCCCCGGTGAAGTAAGTCCCTTGACTTAATTGGTTTTTAACTATTTCTGTCTCCAAATATTCTATATGTTTAATATATTGTGTATAATTTTCATATATGTGCCATCACGCGTGTATGGTAGTATTGCCTAGATCCATCTATAGTATCTATCACTTAGGGTTTCACCCTTTGACTTGGTTCTTGGCCCATTTGCAATCTGAGCCTCTAAACACTTTCATCCGCTCCATTCCCTTTTGTTACTCATCTCCCTTGCAACCAGCCACCTGTTTTGCCATACGCCTTTTTGATCGCTTGGTGTTGCACTTTTTTTATGTAAGTTTACAAAAATGGCTTTTTTTGCACCATTTTAATTTATTTCTTTTTGTGGTGTTTATTGAACAGGGTGGATCATGTGATATATTTATTTAGCCGGTCATTACGGACGCGGCGATAGCTAATATGTGTTTTTTTTTATTTATTTTTTTATATAAAATAAGGGGAAAGGGCGTTTTTTTAAATTGTTTTACTTTATTAATTTTATTACTTTATTAATTTTATTAAAAATACTTTTTTTATTTTTTTTATTTACTTTATTTATGATGTTCACTTTTGGGGGTCTGATCCTCTCAGCAATGCAATATAATACATCTGTATTGTAATGCATTGCCTGTTCGTGTACTACAGTGAGTAGTACACAAACAGATTGCCTAGGGGACCCAGCCTGAGGCTGAATCTCCTCGGCACCCGTAGAAGGCAGGTCCCGATGCCATGCAAGGCATTGGGCAGCCTCTGCACGGCATCGGGCTGCCTTCTGACACATCGAGTCCCCTCCACAGCAGTGCGGGTACTCAATGTGCTCCCTCACCCGACACAAACCCCTTCTTAAAAACCTAAGGAAATTCAAATAATTATATGTTGTCTCATGATTTATTTAACCCCTAAAAGACCAAGCCACTTTTGGGCTACATGACTCTCTCTCTCTATACATATATATATATATATATATATATATACACAGTGGGATGCGAAAGTTTGGGCAACCTTGTTAATCGTCATGATTTTCCTGTATAAATCGTTGGTTGTTACGATAAAAAATGTCAGTTAAATATATCATATAGGAGACACACACAGTGATATTTGAGAAGTGAAATTAAGTTTATTGGATTTACAGAAAGTGTGCTATAATTGTTTAAACAAATTAGGCAGGTGCATAAATTTGGGCACCACAAAAAAGAAATTAAATCAATATTTAGTAGATCCTCCTTTTGCAGAAATTACAGCCTCTAAACGCTTCCTGTAGGTTCCAATGAGAGTCTGGATTCTGGTTGAAGGTATTTTGGACCATTCCTCTTTACAAAACATCTTTAGTTCATTCAGGTTTGATGGCTTCCGATCATGGACAGCTCTCTTTAAGTCACACCACAGATTTTCAATTATATTCAGGTCTGGGGACCGAGATAGCCATTAGTGGATTTTGAGCAGTGTTTAGGGTTGCTGTCTTGTTGAAAGATCCAGCCCCGGCGCAGCTTCAGCTTTTCACTGATTCCTGGACATTGGTCTCCAGAATCTGCTGATACTGAGTGGAATCCACGGGTCCCTCAACTTTGACAAGATTCCCAGTCCCTGCACTGGCCACACAGCCCCACAGCATGATGGAACCACCACCATATTTTACTGTAGGTAGCAGGTGTTTTTCTTGGAATGCTGTGTTCTTTTTCCTCCATGCATAACGCCCCTTGTTATGGCCAAATAACTAAATTTTAGATTCATCAGTCCACAGCACCTTATTCCAAAATGAAGCTGGCTTGTCCAAATGTGCTTTAGCCCACCTCAAGCGGCACTTTTTGTGCTGTGGGCAGAGAAAAGGCTTCCTCTGCATCACTCTCGCATACAGCATCTCCTTGTGTAAAGTGCGCCGAATGGTTGAACGATGCACAGTGACTCCATCTGCAGCAAGATGATGTTGTAGGTCTTTGGTGCTGGTCTGTGGGTTGACTCTGACTGTTCTCACCATTCGTCGCTTCTGTCTATCCAAGATTTGTCTTGGTCTGCCACTTCGAGCCTTAACTTGAACTGAGCCTGTGGTCTTCCATTTCCTCAATATGTTCCTAAATGTTGAAACAGACAGCTGAAATCTCTGAGATAGCTTTCTGTATCCTTCCCCTAAACCATGATGGTGAACAATCTTTGTCTTCAGGTCATTTGAGAGTTGTTTTGAGACCCCCATGTTGCTACTTTTCAGAGAAAATTAAAAGAGGAGGGAAACTTACAATTGACCCCCTTAAATACTCTTTCTCATAATTGGATTCACCTGTGTATGTAGGTCAGGGGTCACTGAGCTTACCAAGCCAATTTGAGTTCCAATAATTACTTCTGAAGGTTTTGGAATCAATAAAATGACAACAGTGCCCAAATTTATGCACCTGCCTAATTTTGTTTAAACAATTCTAGCACACTTACTGTAAATCCAATAAACTTCATTTCACTTCTCAAATATCACTGTGTGTGTCTCCTATATGATATATTTAACTGACATTTTTTATCGTAACAACCAACGATTTATACAGGAAAATCATGACGATGAACAAGGTTGCCCAAACTTTCGCATCCCACTGTATATATATATATATATATATATATAGAGAGAGAGAGAGAGAGAGAGAGAGAGAGAGTCATGTAGCCCAAAAGTGGCATGGTCTTTTAGAGGTTAAATAAATCATGAGACAACATATAATTATTTGAATTTCCTTAATTTTTTTTTATTTTGTAACATTTACAATAAACAAATCAAAACTATGAGCAATTTGTTCACATGCAAGAGAAAGATACAAGAATAATAATTCTGCTGACATTTTTTATTCTGTGCTCATCGTGGTTTATATTGTTAATAGTCTCTGGGAGACACAGAAATTTGCATTAAAAGCTTTCTCCTATTCTCTGAATGTCATTTTTACTGAAGTCTGTCCTTAAAACAAAATGAAAACAAGATAGATAAGAATACTTTTTGAAATGACAAAATAATGTGTGGTTGACATCACTGCTGTTGACAAATGACACAATTTCACTAGATTAGTTTCTAGACCAGCACAGCTTTATGCAGCACAATTGCTACAGTACACATACATTGAGATGAGGGTGAAGAAATGAACGCATGGCCACAAACTGTTGCTACATACAAATTAAAGGATTATATTTGCTGAAAAGTTTTTAAAATATTGAATGTCTAACTTTTGGCAAGAAACAACAGTCTGCAGATGAGATGCTGGCTTATTTATTATACAAGTCATGTCTCAATATCTGTTTAAAAGGTTGAACAATGACATATAATAGTTGCCTTACATCTGGTTGCTTTGGACACAGAGCTTGCTAAAAGCTCATTTGCATACCCTCTTCCCAGAATTCTAGAGGAGTGTTGCCTGGCCTATAAGAATCCTCGTGCCATTTAGGCACTCTCCATAGGGCGATATTGTACCCCCTAAATCACAACTTTTAACAGACATGAGTGGAAAAAATGTCAAAGCTGGTAATATATAGCGTCATTGAGACATAGGGTTAGGGTTATGCGGACACTCCTCCTAATTACTGATCTCAGTTGTTTCTGCTCTACCTATTGCTTGCAGGTATGGTACATATAATCAACCACATAGCCATGCAATCTCCATGAGTAAACATTGCAGTATTGGTTAAACTCAGGAGCTCAGTAACTTTAAAATTAGCACTGTCATAAGAAGCCACTTTTGCCACAAAAACATTTTGATCTGCTCAAAGTGACAGTTATAGCATCCAACCTGGAGACCATGACAGTTGTCACTCAAAGCAAAGTAAAGGGCCTCAGGTGTTAGATCATATTTATTGCTGGTGTATGTACTGATGTCAGTATGTTAACATATAAGTTTTAATAGGACACTACTATAAAAAAAAATGTTAGCAAATTTTAACAACTTACAGTATATGTGAATATTCCATATATTAACCCATTAAGGACTCAGCCCTATTTCACCTTAAGGACTTGGCTATTTTTTTTGAAAATCTGACCAGTGTCACTTTAAGTGCTGATAACTTTAAAATGCTTTGACTTATCCAGGCCATTCTGAGAATGTTTTTTCGCCACATATTGTACTTCATGACACTGGTAAAATGAAGTAAAAAAAATTCATTTATATTTATAAAAAAAATACCAAATTTACCAAAAATTGGCAAAAAAATGCAAATTTCCAAGTTTCTATTTCTCTACTTCTATAATACATAGTAATACCTCAAAAATAGTTATTACTTTACATTCCCCATATGTCTACTTCATGTTTGGATCATTTTGGGAATTATATTTTATTTTTTGGGGATGTAACAAGGCTTAGAAGTTTTGAAGCAAATCTTGAAATTTTTCAGAAATTTTCAAAAACCCAATTTTTAGGGACCAGTTCAGGTCTGAAGTCACTTTGCAAGGCTTACATTATAGAAACCACCCAAAAATGACCCCATTCTATAAACTACACCCCTCAAGGTATTCCAAAATGATTTTACAAACTTTGTTAACCCTTTAGGTGTTCCACAAGAATTAATGGAAAATAGAGATACAATTTCAAAATTTCACTTTTTTGGCAGATTTTCCATTTTAATAATTTTTTTCCAGTTACAAAGCAAGGGTTAACAGCCAAACCAAACTCAATATTTGAGACCCTGATTCTGTAGTTTACAGAAACACCCCATATGTGGTCGTAAACCGCTGTACGGGCACACGGCAGGGCGCAGAGGGAAAATAAATTGAACTTTTTTTTTCGTCCCACTTTGGGTCTTCAACTTTTGGGGGTCTAATCCCTTTTACAATGCATTCCAATACTTCTGTATTGGAATGCATTGGCTGTATGAGTAATACTGTGTGTATTACTCCTACAGCTTCCGGCCTGTGAGATTCAGGGTGCTGGATCTCACAGGCACGTCACAGGAAGGCAGCGGCGATGCCTCAGGAAGGCATCGTGCTGCCTTCCATGCCATCTGGTCCCCCCTACAGCCGCATGGGGGCCCGATGGCACCGCCGCCCGCTGGATAAGGTAAAACCGCAAACCGCAGGTCTGAATTGACCTGCGGTTTGCGGCGATCGCCGATGCGGGGGGGTCACATGACCCCCCCGGCGTTGTGACAGGATGCCCGCTGAATAATTTCAGCGGACATCCTGTTCTGATTAACCCCCGCCGCAATGACATTTTAAAGTTAGGACGTACCGTGGATGAAGTTCTGTAGATAATTTTTCCATGTATCCATGTATTTTATTTCCTATCCTGGTTCTTAGCTTGCTCCTTTGTTTGGACATCCAGCAGGCAAACAGCCTCACTTGACTTTCTCAGTCAGAGAGGGAAGGAGATGAGTGACTCAATTAGCGAATCTGAGTGTAGTGCTATTTTGTGTAAATTGTGAACAATATCTAGGTTGAAAGAACAATAAAGCTATCATATTATTATCCCAATTCTACACCTACTTTTATACTAGAAAATAACATCTGCTACACACATCAGCAGTAAACTAACAATGAGTTACCTATCTATAAATAGGTTTTTTCTCACTCTGCTAAATGCTAGACAATATTTTGGGTGCAGTGCTGCGGCGCCGGTGGTCCCCACACAGCTCCTGCGCCGAATTTAAAGTAGGTTCCCACTAAAAGAGGCAACCTTGTCGTGGTGAGTGGACCTATGCTTTTTGATCAAATTGTATACCAATGCCTCATGTACAGTATGCAACATAGGGGTAGGTATACTATAAATTGTGCTTAGAAGCGATGTTAATTATGCTGTAAAGCAGTTATTAGATAAAAGCATAGTATTGAGAATGTGCGATCCAGTTTCACTCTTATATTTTACATGTCCTGTAGAATCAATTTATTTTTTCCCCTCTCTGGTATCAGCACTGCTCGCCATTCGGCCCAGGTGATTTTAATTTTTAGGAGACTGCATAAGGGTGTATAAATTCCTACCACCTCTCAGTTGGAGTTCCTGGGAGTATGTGATGAGGTGAGCTTTGACAACTGTTCACATGGTGCAGTGCTGTGAAGCATCCATTGTTGCTCTGGTGCTGTGCTGGTGGGTTGCTGGGGTCCAGTGCCAGGGTGGCTCTGCCAGACACCGCGGGCTTTGTTTGGCTGCTGGGTCCCGTTGCCTATTGGTGCAGTGCTGCAGCGCTGGTGGTCGCCGCACAGTGCCGCGCCAAATTTAGAGTAGGTTCCCACTCGAGAAAGCAACCTTGTCGTGGTGAGTGGGCCTATGCTTTTTTATCAAATTGTAACCCAATGCCTCATGTACAGTATGGAACATAGGGGTAGGTATACTATAAATTGCGCTGAGAAGCAATGTTAATTATGCTGAGAAGCAGTTATTAGATAAAAGCATAGTATTGAGTATGTGCAATCCAGTTTCACTCTTATATTTTACCTGTCCTGTAGAATCTATTCTTTTTTCCCCCTCTGGTATCAGCACTCCTCCCCATTGGCCCCAGGTGATTTTAATTAGCAGAAGACTGCATAAGGCCTCCTGCACACGACCGTATGGCTTTTTCAGTGTTTTGCGGTCCGTTTTTCACGGATCGGTTGTTCCGTTTTTTGTTTCCGTTGTGTTTCTGTTTCTGTTCCGTTTTTCTGTTCCGTTTTTCCATATGGCATATACAGTATACAGTAATTACAGAGATAAAATTGGGCTGGGCATAACATTTTCAATAGATGTTCCGCAAAAAACGGAACGGAAACGGAAGACATACGGATGCATTTCCGTATGTGTTCCATTTTTTTGCGGACCCATTGACTTGAATGGAGCCACGGAACGTGATTTGCGGGCAATAATAGGACATGTTCTATCTTTAAACGGAACGGAAAAACGTAAATACGGAAATGGAATGCATACGGAGTACATTCCGTATTTTTTGCGGAACCATTGAAATGAAGATAGAACATGTCCTATTATTGCCCGCAAATCACGTTCCGTGGCTCCATTCAAGTCAATGGGTCCGCAAAAAAAACGGAAGACATACGGAAATGCATCCGTATGTCTTCCGTTTCCGTTCCGTT
The DNA here is from genome assembly GCF_905171765.1 of Bufo bufo. Classification (NCBI taxonomy): domain Eukaryota; kingdom Metazoa; phylum Chordata; class Amphibia; order Anura; family Bufonidae; genus Bufo; species Bufo bufo. The sequence continues at coordinate 506,523,633 of NC_053389.1, read as the reverse complement.
TTTTGCGGAACCATCTATTGAAAATGTTATGCCCAGCCCAATTTTAACTCTGTAATTACTGTATACTGTATATGCCATACGGAAAAACGGAACGGAAAAATGGAACAGAAACGGAAACACAACGGAAACAAAAAACGGAACAACGGATCCGTGAAAAACGGACCGCAAAACACTGAAAAAGCCATACGGTCGTGTGCAGGAGGCCTAAGGGTGTATAAATTCCTACCACCTTTCAGTTGGAGTTCCTGAGAGTATGTGATAAGGTGAGCTTTGACAACTGTTCACATGGTGCGGTGCTGTGCGGCGGCTATTGTTGCTCTGGTGCTGTGCTGGTGGGTTGGTGGGGCCCAGTGCCAGGGTGGCTCAGCCAGACAGCGGGGGCAACCTTGTCGTGGTGAGTGGGCTTATGCTTTTTGATCAAATTGTATACCAATGCTTTATGTACAGTATGCAACATAGGGGTAGGTATAATATAAATTGTGCTAAGAAGCGATGTTAATTATGCTGAGAAGACATTATTTGATAAAAGCATAGTATTGAGGATGTGCAATCCAGTTTCACACTTATTTTTTTAAATATTTTGAACTTAATCTTCAATAGCACAGTACTGCTTAAATGAAGAAGAGAAAAAGGCAAAAATTTGAAAAAAATTAAGAATGTTGAGTTTAAAAAAATATAGACTACTAAAATCAAAAGTTCAGAAAGTGCAGAGTTGATACAGTTTACTTATATCTATGTCTGTATGCACACAATTATCACATAATTACCAGAACTAAATAGACCCAAAAATCTCAATGATCCAGACACTGTGTTGATAAAAGTCCTGTTCAGGTGCATGGAGTGATTACAAGTGCTACTGCTCATATTCTCAGTAGAAAGAAATAGAGAATCTCTAGCGGTGGCTTATTACACATGTCCTTGGCAGTGGAAGGATTAAATGACTAATCTCTTTTTATAATTTGTTGAGCTTTTTATGTTATTTTTGTATATAAGATAAAGCTTTATTTTAGGCAGCAGTTTTGCAGAATAGCATTTTGTTACTGCTGCTACTAATGTTTAAAGGCACCAGAGTATATAAAAGATAGCACCGCTATTATTTCCAGTCACATATTCATTCACAGAAAGCTTCCCAAAGGAGGTTCTGAATGAAACCCATGTATAATATATTTCTGTAAGGGGGCTGATCTGTGAAATATACAGTAATTACTTAGAATGAACAATATAAAAAGCTTTAGCAGACACCATTGCTTCTAAAGCAGCTAGATTTTTGCTACAACCCAAAATCCAATGCCAGTAATAAAGCAAATTGGTGGTGGGCAAATTACAGTTTTTCAAAAGTAACCTCACATATTATTATAGTTGTATGAAACTAAATTGCACCAGCTCAGGAACATTTTAAACAGCTACGGCACACTTTATTATGCTTTGCTTATTAGAATTGGCAAACTTATGAACTGGCAAACTGCTTTTGCCCAGATTGAGAATGATGAGGTTCCAAGGACAACAGGGTCACTCTTTCTGGCCTACGACACTCACATTTTCTGGCATATTTTTTTAATCTCCTAATAAAGCAGTGATGTAAAAATAAAAGCATGTATTCCACATGGAAGCTTTCTTATGCAGATATGGCTTTTTCAGGTATGTAAAGTGCACGCTGCCTTTAATTTTAAAGTCTCTTGAAACAGATGTTCTAAATGAAAGTTGGCAAATGTTAAAACCAGGGATCAGAGTATTGCCTACTATCATATTTGGATGAACGTTTTATTTCCATTCATCTAAGAGCTTATTTGGCTCATGAGACTGTATGTTATAAAGCTGATGACAGAGCAGGAACTATGGCAGAATTTCCTCAAGAGATACAATATAATCAATTCAATTGATTTTTTTTCTAAATTAAAAATCAAACAAGTTCAGCTCAAATAGATCATTTAGTTTTTTTGTACACTATTTTATCATCTCAGAACCTTATGCCTACATACTAAGTGGACTTGGACTTCAAAGGAGACAAAAATAGTCAGTAGTGTTAAAGATGCCATCAATCAGGGCAAATTACGTTTGCTCTACTGCTCCAAATTGGTTTGATGCTAGGATTTTACATGCATGGGTGAACCCACACTTACACCAGGCAAGGGTCAAAGTAGTTCTCCTTTATTACAGGAAGTTAACCAGTTTATAAGTACATCAGAGGGGGCATCCGCCCTGAGGCTAGTGGCATTGTTCCATTGTCTAGAATACAAAAATAAGAAAAGAGATAACACTTGGCAAATGCACATTGTGCATTGTTTTACTAACGCTACTTTCTCACTTGCGGCAGGACGGATCGACAGGCTGTTCACCATGTCGGATCCGTCCTGCGGCTATTTCGCCGTGCCACCGGACCGCCGCTCTGTCCCCATTGACTATAATGGGGACGGGGGCAGAGCTCCGGGGCAGCACGGCGGTGCACGGCGAAAGCCGCCGGACTAAAAAGCCTGACATGCAGTAATTTTAGTCCGGCGGCCTTTCGCCATAAACTATGTAAACATCTAAGTACAATCGCCATATTGTAATGGCTTCACACTAACAGCAGTACAGCATACGTCATATATGACACATCAGAGATGAGGGTCCTCTTGGAACTTGAGTGAATAAGGTGTTAGCTGACAGCTGGAGGATATGGGGCCATCTTACTTAATCAAGAATGATATCCACATCTCTTTCATTTCCCCCTTTGAAGCCATTTCAATTGGCCTAACGCTGTCCCTAATCTAAGTAGGTTCTACAATCTGTCCCAATGTACTTGTTGGTTGTTTCACCACTTTGGAGACAACCCATCCCTATTGGATAGATTCCCTCATAATGGACTTATACAATGGGAAGTCAGATTCTCACCTGTCCCTAATACAGAATACAGTCAGGTCCATAAATGTTGGGACATCGACACAATTCTAACATTTTTGGCTCTATACACCACCACAATGGATTTGAAATGAAACGATCAAGATGTGCTTTAACTGCAGACTGTCAGCTTTAATTTGAGGGTATTTACATCCAAATCAGGTGAACGGTGTAGGAATTACAACAGTTTGCATATGTGCCTCCCACTTGTTAAGGAACCAAAAGTAATGGGACAGAATAATAATCATAAATTAAACTTTCACTTTTTAATACTTAGTTGCAAATCCTTTGCAGTCAATTACGGCCTGAAGTCTGGAACGCATAGACATCACCAGACCCTGGGTTTCATTCCTGGTGATGCTCTGCCAGGTCTCTACTGCAACTGTCTTCAGTTCCTGCTTGTTCTTGGGGCATTTTCCCTTCAGTTTTGTCTTCAGCAAGTGAAATGCATGCTCAATCGGATTCAGGTCAGGTAATTGACTTGGCCATTGCATAACATTCCACTACTTTACCTTAAAAAACTCTTTGGTTGCTTTTGCAGTATGCTTTGGGTCATTGTCCATCTGCACTGTGAAGAGCCGTCCAATGAGTTCTGAAGCATTTGGCTGAATATGAGCAGATAATATTGCCCGAAACACTTCAGAATTCATCCTGCTGCTTTTGTAAGCAGTCACAACATCAATAAATACAAGAGAACCAGTTCCATTGGCAGCCATACATGCCCACGCCATGACACTACCACCACCATGCTTTATTGATGAGGTGGTATGCTTAGAATCATGAGCAGTTCCTTTCCTTCTCCATACTCTTCTCTTCCCATCACTCTGGTACAAATTGATATTGGTCTCATCTGTCCATAGGATGTTGTTCCAGTACTGTGAAGGCTTTTTTACATGTCATTTGGCAAACTCTAATCTGGCATTCCTGTTTTTGAGGCTCACCAATGGTTTACATCTTGTGATGAACCCTCTGTATTCACTCTGGTGAAGTCTTCTCTTGATTGTTGACTTTGACACACACACACCTACCTCCTGGAGAGTGTTCTTGATCTGGCCAACTGTTGTGAAGGGTGTTTTCTTCACCAGGGAAAGAATTCTTTGGTCATCCACCACAGTTGTTTTCTGTGGTCTTCCGGGTCTTTTGGTGTTGCTGAGCTCACCGGTGCGTTCCTTCTTTTTAAGAATGTTCCAAACAGTTGTTTTGGCCACGCCTAATGTTTTTGCTATCTCTCTGATGGGTTTGTTTTGTTTTTTCAGCCTAATGATGGCTTGCTTCACTGATAGTGACAGCTCTATGGATCTCATCTTGAGAATTGACAGCAACAGATTCCAAATGCAAATAGCACACTTGAAATGAACTCTGCTTATTGTAATTGGGATCATGAGGGAATATCACACACCTGGCCATGGAACAGCTGAGAAGCCAATTGCCCCATTACTTTTGGTTCCCTAACAAGTGGGAGGCACATATGCAAACTGTTGGAATTCCTACACCGTTCACCTGATTTGGATGTAAATACCTTCAAATTAAAGCTGACAGTCTGCAGTTAAAGCACATCTTGTTTGTTTCATTTCAAATCCATTGTGGTGGTGTATGGAGCCAAAAATGTTACAATTGCGTCGATGTCCCAATATTTATGGACCTGACTGTATATGGGGGCGATGTTGAGTGGTGGATGCTTAGCTGGGTTTCAGTCTTCAACTTCTCCATTATTGCGAACATAAAAACTATTAATACTGAGAATCTTTGGGCAATACTATCAATGGATCACTGGGCTGGAAGTATCGGACTGTAACATCTTTGTTCTTCCTTTTACACAACTTTTTCACAGCTCAGAAACATATTTTTACTATCTCATTTGAAATCCATATTCTTTGAGTCAGTATCAGCAGTCACACAAGGGGGAACAACAGTACACAAGACTCCACATTTTTTTGCAATGACTGGCGTAGATCAAATTAGGCTTACCTTTGAGCTTCACTGATGTGCTTGTGGTCAACAACACTCGGAATGGACCATCAAAACAGGGTTTGAGGACTTTTCTAACGTATCTTTTTACCACCACACAATCTCCAGACACAAGTGGGTTCCTGGTGCTTTATTAAGATCTGAAAGTGAAGCAAAAACTCGAGAATGTATTTTAGTCAAATGCTTGTGCAAATTGATCACATAATCTGTCATACAACCATGTTGCATCTGGAGCTGCTGTGGGAAATACAATCCTGTCCTAGGGGGTGACCCAGAAAGGACCTTATAGGGACTAAGGCCTGTCTTACGGTTAGGGGTATACCTTACTGAAAAGAGGGCTACCAGGAGTCACTCTGTCCATGGATTACCTATGTCTGCCATGGCTTTTTGAATCTTTAACTTTAGTGTCCCGTTCAGTTTCTTTTTTCCCACCCTACCACTGCTTTGTGGATGGTACGAAGCATGTAAGGCCTGTTCTACACCCAAAACCTTCATCATCTCCTGCATTACTTCACCTGTGAAGTGAACACCTCTGTCACTTTCAATGGTCTCAGGTACCCCATACCTGCATATAACTTTGGCCATAATCTTCTTTGCTGTGGTCTTAGCTACCGGGTATGCTTCTGGCCATCCTGAAAACAAGTCATCAAACACCAATACAGACTCACGCCCACCTTGGGTAGTTGAATACAGTCTGAGGGCAAGACGTGTGTTTCTGGGGTACCTTAACAACCTTGCCCACGTTGTTCTGGGCACAAATCACACATCCTTGAGTATATCTGCTACAGTGCTGAACTCTTGGGGCGTACCATGTGCTAAATCACACAAAGCAGTTTTTTTGACTGGTGCGTCACCGCATGGGTTGCCTGTGCCCTCGTCGATTAGAGGGACCTGGGAAGGCAGAGTTTCCCTTGGAACTGTATTAGGCCTTCCTCTTTTGCAGTCCCTTCTTTTTAAATCCACTAGTCCCTTTCCTCCTTCTCTGCCTAGTTCTGTAAGGTCTTAAGAACTTCCAGGGAGACAGGAGGAGTTAGTTCAGGGACCTGAGCTGTGTTCACTAAGTCAGGGGTCTACCTAGGCAATTTGGCAGCTATTGTTGCCACCTGATCTGCCTTGACTTTTCCCTTTGCCTCCTCTGAGACTGTTTTACAGTGACCTTTGTTTTCATCACCGCCACCGAAGTAGGCAACATGAGGGCTTCCATAAGGGACCTCACTGCTTCCCCATTTTGATGGGTTTACCTGAAACGGCCAGGATGTCACAGATGATGTTGCAGATAGCTGGAAGTTATGAATAAACGTCCGACTGGCTTGATCCCAAACTAAGGAGCATATGGGTGAGCCCTATAAAACCCTAAGAGCTCTCCCTGACTGCTATGCCCATGCAAGAGTCTCAATGGTAGATGATTGCATACTCACGTACCTAAGACTGTTTGACACCTGAAAACCCTATAATAGTGAGGGGACACGACCACCAGCTCCCTGCACTTAATACGGACGGAGTCAGGGTCACCTAGAATCAAGCCAGCAAGGAAACACAATACATGAAAAGACTTATCTGAGTAAACAGCAGCAGCAGCCTCCAGCAGTGAACACTTCATCCAGGAAGTAGCATAAACCGCAAAGTGAGGCAGTATGGGAGGGAATATAAAGGGAGACGATTAGTCTAAATAGGTGACACCTGGGAGAAGGAAAGAAGATGACAAAGTGAAACCAAAACAAAGAAAGTCATGCAAGAGGTAGAGAAGGACGTCTGTGTCACGGCTGTATGTGAGCAACAATAGTATACACAGTAAAAGAGCTACTGACCGGACCCAAACTAGGGAGGATAAAGGGTGACCCCTGTCAGACCCTCAAAGCTCTCCCTATTCTGCTAAAGCACATGCCCGGATCCAAATGGCGGAACGAGGCATGCCCACGTGCCTAAGACTGATGACCATTGTAACCCCTACAATAGTGGAAGGGGCACGGCCACCGGTGCCCTACTCAGTATATGGAGGGAACCGTGGCCACCTCAGATCCAGTCAGAAAATAATCAGGTACACAACAATGTCTGTACACTTAGCTGAAGGTGTTGCAGCCGCAGAGAAGACGGATCCAAGGACAGCTGGCAATATCCGGAGTGCTTGCTGCAGCAGAACACAGGTCCAGTGAACTGATAGCTACAAGTGAAGATACTAAAGCAAGAGCTACAACTGAAATGAGAACTATAATCCACGCCCTACAATAGGAGGAGGGGTGATATAAAGAGAGGGAAATCAAACGCATGAGGAACAGCTGGGAGGAAGGAAACCAAAAGTAAACAGAGCAGTGAGAACTCCTCCCAGCTCTAGTAGTGACATCATCACAGGGGTGGAGAAACAGAGCTGTGAGAACGTCCCAAAGCTCTGGTAGTGACAGTCTGCCAGACCTTCTCACAGAACTGGCGGTGACAGTACCCCTCCCTCTACGGGTGGACTCCGAACACTCAGAGCCCACCTTCTCAGGATGAGACCTATGGAAAGCCCTGATGAGACGAGTGGCCTTAATGTCCGCCACTGGGACCCACATCCTCTCCTCAGGACCATAACCCTCCCAATGAACGAGGTACTGGAGAGAACCACGAATAATGCGAGAATCCACAATCCTAGAGACCTGAAATTCGAGATTACCATCAACAACAATCGGAGAAGGAGGCAAAGAGGAGGGTACAGTGGGTTGGACATAAGGTTTTAATAGGGACCTGTGAAAAACATTATGGATCTTCCAAGTCTGAGGAAGATCAAGACGGAAAGCAACGGGATTGATGATGGACAAGATCTTGTAAGGCCCAATAAACTTAGGACCCAACTTCCAGGAGGGAACCTTCAGTTTGATATTTTTTGTAGACAATCACACCAGATCACCCACATTCAGGTCCGGACCAGGCACACGTCTCTTATCCGCCACACGCTTATATCTCTCACTCATCCTCTTCAGATTACCCTGAATCTTTTGCCAAACAAATGACAAAGACGAGGAAAATCTCTCCTCATCAGCTAAACCAGAAGACCCCTCTCCAGAGAATGTCCTAAACTGCGGATGAAACCCATATGCACCAAAAAATGGTGACTTATCAGAAGACTCCTGGCGACGGTTATTTAAAGCAAACTCAGCAAGGGACAAAAAAAGAATACCAATCCTCCTGATTCTCCGCCACAAAACAGCGCAGATATGTCTCCAGATTCTGATTGGCGCGTTCGGTCTGACCATTCGACTGCGGGTGAACAGCAGAAGAGAACGACAACCGAACCCCCAAGCGAGAACAGAAGGCCTTCCAGAATCTGGAAACAAACTGCATGCCCCTATCAGAAATGATGTCTGAAGGAATGCCATGCAATTAAACAATGTGATCAACAAACGCTTGCGCCAGGAAAGGGAATGAAATGCGCCATTTTGCTAAAACGTCCACTACTACCAGAATCACAGTCTTCCCTGAGGAACGATGCAGATCCGTAATGAAGTCCATGGACAGATGCGTCCAAGGACGGGAAGGAATGGGTAACGGGAGGAGAGAACCCGATGGTGGTGAATGAGGGACCTTGGCACGAGCGCAGGTCTCGCAGGCTGCCACAAAACCCTCAACCGTCTTACGAAGAGCCGGCCACCAGAATATCCGAGCAATGAGATCCACTGTGGCTCTACTCCCCGGGTGCCCAGCAAGGACAGTATCGTGGTTCTTCTTAAAAACCTTGTGTCGTAAAGCAAGAGGCACAAACCACCTCCCAGGAGGTCAAAGATCAGGGGCCTCTGCCTGGGCTGCCTGAACCTCTGCCTCTGAATCAGGATAAAAAGCAGAGACAACCACCCCTTCAGCCAAAATGGGACCCGGGTCTTCAAAGTTCCCCCCTCCCAGAAAACAACGTGACAGGGCATCCGCCTTCACATTTTTAACCCCAGGGCAGAACGTGACAACAAAATTAAACCTAGAAAAGAATAAAGACCATCTGGCCTGTCTCGGGTTCAGACGATTGGCTGATTCCAAGTAGGCCAGATTCTTCTGGTCGGTAAACAAGGTAATAGGGTGTCTGGCTCCCTCTAGCCAATGGCGCCATTCCTCAAAAGCTAATTTGATGGCCAACAACTCCCTATCTCCCACATCGTAATTTCTCTCTGCAGAGGAGAGTTTCCTTGAGAAAAAGGCACACGGTTGCCATTTGGCAGGAGAGGGACCCTGAGATAAGACCGCACCCACACCCACCTCAGAAGCGTCCACCTCAACAATAAAAGGTAGAGAGACATCAGGTTGTACCAAAATGGGAGCGGAAGCAAAACTTTCTTTGATACTAGAAAAGGCTTTAAGCGCATCTACCGACCACAAGGAAAAATCTACCCCCTTCTTAGTCATATCAGTGAGTGGCTTAACAACACAGGAATAATTAAAAATGAACTTTCTGTAATAATTGGCAAAACTCAAAAACCGAATCAGCGCCTTCTGATTCTCAGGCAGCTCCCAATCAAGCACAGCGTGGACCTTCTCAGGGTCCATGCGAAAACCAGAAGCTGAGAGAAGAAAACCAAGAAATTGAATCTCCGGAACCGCAAACACACATTTTTCCAGTTTAGCGTACAATTTATTCTCCCGCAGAATCAGCAAGACCTGACGTAGGTGGTCCCGATGAGTTTTGAAATCAGGAGAAAAAATATAAATGTCATCTAGATACACCAGAACAAATTTCCCCATTAAATGATAAAAAATGCTGTTCACAAAATGTTAGAAGACGGCCGTAGCATTCATCATACCAAAGGGCATAACCAAATTTTCGAAATGACCCTCAGAGTTATTGAAGGCCGTCTTCCATTCGTCCCCTTCCCTGACTAGGTTGTATGCCTCTCTTAAATCCAACTTAGAAAAAACTTTAGCCCCAACAATCTGGTTAAACAGGTCTGGGATCAGAAGAAGCGGATATGGGTCACGAATTGTGATACAGTTCAGCTCCCTGAAATCCAGACAAGGTCTTAAAGAACCATCTTTTTTCTTAACAAAAAAAAAAAAAAACAGCGGCAACAGGTGACTTCGAGGGTCGGATGTGTCCCTTTCTCAGGCTCTCAGATATAAGTACGCATAGTGACTCTTTCAGGTTGGGAGAGATTGTATAAAGGTGATATTGGCAGCTTGGCACCTGGGATAAGATTAATAGGGCAGTCGTACTCCCGGTGAGGGGGCAACTCCTGTACACCACTATCGGAAAACACATCCGAAAATTCAGAGAGAAAAGATGGTACAGTCTTGGTAGAAACCTGTGAAAGAGACGCCGTGAGGCAATTCTCTCTGCAAAACTCACTCCAACCATTTATTTGCCTTGCTTGCCAATCAATGGTGGGGTTATGTTTAGTGAGCCAGGGTAGCCCCAACACTAGAGGAGTAGGTAATCCGCTTAGGATGAAACATGACATATCCTCAACATGAGCGTCACCCACAGTCAAACGGATATTGTGAACTATGCCCTTTAATGATCTTTGAGAAAGTGGAGCGGAATCGATAGAAAAACAGGTATATCCTTTTCCAAAGCGCATACCTGGAAACCATGCGTTATTGCAAATTGATTATCAATGCGACTGACAGCTGCTCCACTATCTACAAAAATCTCACAAACAATGTTCTTGCTGTCTAGCGCCACCCTGGCAGGTAGGAGAAAAAGGGAACTACAAGCAAACGGCAAACCTTCAATTTCCGCATCAACCTTGCCAATAGTAGCAAATGGAATGTTTTTAGAGGGTGTTTTTTTTTTTTTTTTTTTTTTTTTTTATTACCCTCAGAAAACTCCATGAATCTCCTAGAGGGGCAAACATTAGCCAAATGATTTATACCACCACAACAGAAACAAACCCTCCTCTGAGAGCTGAATCCTCTACTATCAGAGGCAAGCAAGCTGCATGGCCTCCTCAGAGGGGATTGAGAGAGACTGAGACCCCTGCGCACTGAATGAGACAGCCCCATTGTCCTTGGGCTGAATATGACAGGAAGGAGTAGTTTCCTCTCTCTCTAAGACACCTGTCAATACGAACAGCTAGAGACATGGCAGATTCTAACGAGGCTGGTCTCTCATGAAAAGCAAATGCATCTTTCAATCTTTCCAAAAGACCATGGCAAAATTGACTTCGGAGTGCAGTATCATTTCAACCAGTATCAGCTGCCCATCTCCGAAATTCAGAACAATATATCTCTGCGGACTGTTTACTCTGGCATAAAAGACGCAGTTTAGATTCAGCCAGAGCAATACGATCCGGGTCATCATATATCTGCCCCAGGGCTACAGAAAATTCATCCACCGATCGGAGGGGCCGTGCCCCCACTGGCAGCGAAAAGGTCCAAGACTGAGCGTTATCCCTGAGCAGTGAGATGATGATCCCCACCCTCTGCTCCTCATCACCAGAGGAATGGGAAGTAGGCGAAAATGGAGTTTGCAAGCCTCTCTAAAGCGAACAAAATTCTCACTACCCCCGGAGAACGTATCCGGAAGCGAGATCTTAGGCTCGGAACAAACTCCATGAACACCAGCAGAACCGGTCACCTGAAACTGAGACACAGTTTTACGGAGATCTGCTACCTCCAGCGAAAGACCTTGCATGCGGTCAATCAAGGCTGAAACCGCATCCATGCTTAAGACGGTTACGGCGGTTTATAATGTCACGGATCATGTTGCAGATAGCTGGAACTTATGAATAAACGTCCGACTAGCTTGATCCCAAACTAAGGAGCATATAGGTGAGCCCTATAAAACCCTAAGAGCTCTCCCCGACTGCTATGCCCATGCAAGGGTCTCAATGGTAGACGATTGCATACCCACGTACCTAAGACTGTGTGACACCTGAAAACCCTATAATAGTGAGGGGACACGACCACCGGCTCTCTGCACTTAATACAGTCGGAGTCAGGGTCACCTAGAATCAAGCCAGCAAGGAAACACAATACATGAAAAGACTTATCTGAGTAAACAGCAGCAGCAGCCTCCAGCAGTGAACACTTCATCCAGGAAGTAGCATAAACCGCAAAGTGAGGCAGTATGGGAGGGAATATAAAGGGAGACGATTAGTCTAAATAGGTGACACCTGGGAGAAGGAAAGGAGATGACAAAGTGAAACCAAAACAAAGAACATCATGCAAGAGGTAGAGAAGGACGTCTGCCAGACCTTCTCACAGAACTGGCGGTGACACAGGCAGTCTCTGGATTTCCAAATGGGCCCATAGTCATGGGCTATTCCTGGAATCAGCGTAAATTTTGGCTGCTTTTCCATCTGCATCTCTGCAGACCATCTTCAGAGTCTTTAGCTTTGCTTCTTAGGCAGACATGTGTGGTGGTAATAACTCTGCTTTTTAGTGTTATGTTTAGTCACTACTGCCCAACCTGTGTAGTACCTGCCATCCTGGCCATACCCCGATTCATCCACATAGAGCACATGATCTGGATTATCTAATGGCTGATTTACCACATGGTCAAATCCTGCTGTCTCTCATGACATAATCTGAAAACAGTTATGAGACTCGTCCTCTGGAGTTTTTTAAGTGCCTTAACTCTTCCCTCCCCCCTTGCTCCAGAGGCAAAAGGGTGGCTGGATTCAAAGTATTACACCTTTGGACAGCAATATTGTTAGGCAAAAAAATGGAACACTGCATTCTCAAATGGCAGGCAACAAAATTATTTTTGGGTTGTACTTTCATGAGGAGCAAGCACTGCCACTTTGGTTCAGGACTATCTCAGAGCTTTTATCACGCATGGCTTGTACAATTGCTATAGCTATGACGCAGAAAAGGCTCCTTTGGACATGGGTTTAGTCTGGCGGAATAATATGCCACGGGGCGTTGTTGCTGGCCATGCAGTTAGACAGCTGAGGCATGGCCATTTACTTCTGTACAATACAATCTAAATGTAATATTCTGATGATGTGTTTCCCTCTTTATGCACTGAAGCTGGCACGTTCCCTGAGTTTTTCCAGCAAGATGGTGCACCACCACATTATGGGTTTTAGGTCCGAGCATTCATAGATGAACAGTTTCCTGGAAAGTGGATTGGTCGTCGTGGGCCAGTTGAATGGCCCCAAAAGTCTCCCGATCTGACCCCCTTAGACTTTTATCTTTGGGGTCATCTGAAGGCAATTGTCTATGCTGTGAAGATACGAGATGTGCAGCACCTGAAACTACGGATACTGGAAGCCTGTGCTAGCATTTCTCCTGCGGTGTTGCTATCAGTGTGTGAAGAGTGGGAGAAGAGGGTTGCATTGACAATCCAACCCAATGGGCAGCACATTGAACACATTTTATAAGTGGTCAGAAACTTGTAAATAACTCATGAAAGAATAAAGTTACGTTAAAACCAAGCACACCATTATTTTTTCTTGTGAAATTCCTAATAAGTTTGATGTGTCACATGACCCTCTTCCTATTGAAAAAACAAAAGTTGGATTCAAAATGGCCGACTTCAAAATGGCCACCATGGTCACCACCCATCTTGAAAAGTTTCCCCCCTCACATATACTAATGTGCCACAAACAGGAAGTTAATATCACCAACCATTCCCATTTTCTTAAGGTGTATCCATATAAATGGCCCTCCCTGTATATTAGATAGATAGTTAGATAGCTTATATATGTAATACAGATAGTTAGTGTAAGTTATATCCTGATATAGTGTAGCTGTTGCAGTGCAGTGTGTTAGGTAGTGTGATAGGTTCTGCTGTCCATACATACATGCAGACCTGATAAAATGTGAAGTTTTGCATATTGCGCCAAAATATTCGCATCATTAGTGCCGATTAGCGCAATCGTGAATATATTGGAGCACTCTAACTGCATATAAAGCCATTTTTAATGTTCTGCCGTGCCAACCATTTCATCCAGTCTCAGATAACTTCTAGCAGCTTGGAAAATGTAGCAAAAGTGACCCACGCCTGTATTTTGCATGCATTACGCGAATATTATATTGCCGATTTTTCGAAATTAAGAAAATAATCTCGAATTTGCGAATATATAATGAATATTTGCCCCAAAAAAAGTGAAATATTGCGAATTCGAATATAGCCCCTGCCGCTTGTCACTAGTAGTAGTATTGAAAAGAAAACATTTGTCAAATCAATCACAGTGGAGTGGGTAGGGGTAGTGGTTACCTGAGCCAACAAGGTGTGTGTATTGGGCACAATGGGGCTGTTACAAACTGCGGCTTAATTGACAGCACGTAGGTCATGTACCATCTGCTACTGGGTGGGTTTGCCCTTTTCACTTTTCTATTTCACAGGGTACAAAAGCGTGTTAGAAAGGGATAAAATCTCCTTGATAAACCCTTTTTGAAAAAGTCTCGGACTGTTTAAGATATGGCATCTGACTGTGCCATACTCAAGAGATACTGCATCTTCCTGAGAAGTGGGGCGCCAGGTTTCATCCCCACATCCACAGGAGGAACTGGGAGCTTGCAAACATCCGTGGGTCCAGCAAGCAGGCCTTCCTTCTCATCTTCTGGGAGTCCTGACACAAACATGGACCATGGAGTTTTATCACTAACAAAGTTCCTGGTCATTGAGGGCACCTGTGAGTTTCACAGTACCATCCTCCTGGTATGAGATGCTGGCATGCACTTTTGCAAGAAAGTCTGCACCCAGGAGGCAACAGGGGGCGTTATCACTGATCAGCAAATGGGCAAGCACTTCCTGGTTAGGGGCAAATCTAACACGGATGGGTTTTGAAGAAAGGGGAGTGTACTACTTTCCCATGCACTACTACACAAGAACGGTAGTCCGTGGAGATTAAGTCCGGGGAGAACATGTTTGCTGTGCCCAGCTGTTTTGGCTGCTCCATTATCAATAAAAAACGGGACTACTGCTTTATCACCCAGAGTGAGGGATATCATTGCGGCTGGACTTGAATCTGCTAAAGTGTTTAAGGGCACAGCCGATACTGGATTGCCTGTTTTCTAATCTTGGTCTAATTTTTCCCCCTCAACTGTCTTTGTGTCATCCTCACTGCCTCCCCAGCCGTCCCTAAAAACATGGGTGTCTATGGGGACAGTGATTTGGGCACGGTCAACAAAAAATACAATCCTCTCATGTGGTGTGGACGAGGAGTACCACACACAACACAACACTCTCTCCAATCTGGGTTCTGGGTCCCACAGATTCTGGAGGTCCAACCCCCAGGACCATTATAGGGTGGCAGACTTACTTTTTCCTTCCGTTTGGGAGGTGGTTTAACATTATCATGATAAAATTCATAACTAGGGTTGAGCAAACCCGAACTGTAAAGTTCAGGTTCGTACCGAACTTTAGGATTTTTGGACCCCGGACCCGAACACGAACATGAACATTTCAGTAAAAGTTCGGGTGTGGGTTCGGTGTTCGGCGATTTAATGGTGCTTTTTGAAAGGCTGCAGAGCAGCCAATCAACAAGCGTTTAACTTGTGTGCCCTTAGAAGCCATCACAGCCATGCCTACTCATGGCATGGCTGTGATTGGCCAGTGCAGCATTTGAGCCAGCCTCTATATAAGCTGGAGTCACATAGCGCTGCACGTCACTGTGCTGTTACTACTGTAGGGAGAGGATGCTGCTGCTGTGAGGGAGAGAATAGGATAGAATCTTTAATTAGAAGTGCTTGTTAACTCAGCTATCTACCAAGATTTTGTTTTGTGGGTGCAGTGCACAATCTTTTTACCCTGCCCTGAGCCCAGTGACCCAGAAAAATAACTTTTATCCGTCTGTTAGTTAGGTGGGGTGGCAATTTTATGCAAGTTTTGTGCATTTTACAGCCCTTGTCTGCATCTGTTAGTGTGCGATACACGCTTTAGATACCGCTGTCATATTCTGTTAAAAAACAACAACTTTTTGGTCAAAATACTTAATTTGCGGCATCTGTTAGTGTGAGATACACGCTTTAGATACTGCTGTGCTATTCTGTTATTAAAAAAAACACAGTTTTTGGGCAAAATACTTAATTTGCGGCCTTGTCTGCATCTGTTAGTGTGAGATACATGCTTTAGATACCGCTGTCATATTCTGTTATTAAAAAAACACCCTTTTTGGGCAAAATACCTTATTTGCGGCCTGTGCTGCATCTGTGATTGTTAAAAACAAGCTTGAAAAACTTCAATAATTTTCTGGCTTTTAAAAAACACCCATTTTTGGCAATACGCTCCATCTGGGGCCTCTGACGCATTAGGCAGTGTGCAATTTAAGCTAGAAATACAGCTATAATTTTCTGGGTTTTAAAAACACCCATTTTTGGCAATACGCTCCATCTGGGGCCTCTGCCGCATTAGTCAGTGTGCAATTTAAGCTAGAAATACAGATATAATTTTCTGGGATTTAAAAAACACCCATTTTGGTCAAAATACTAAATTTTACAGCCCTTGCTGCATCTGTCAGTGTGAGATACACGCTTTAGATACTGCTGTCATATTCTGTTATTAAAATAACACCCTTTTGGGCAAAATACCTAATTTGCAGCCTTGTCTGCATCTGTTAGTGTGCGATACACGCTTTAGATACTGCTGTGCTATTCTGTTATTAAAAAAACACCCTTTTTAGGCAAAATACTTAATTTGCGGCCTTCTATGCATCTGTTAGTGTGAGATACACTCTTTAGATACAGCTGTCATATTCTGTTATTAAGAAAACACCCATTTTTGGCAAAATACTTAATATTGCAGTCTTTGCTGCATCTGTGATTGTTAAAAAAAAAGCTTGAAATACTTCAATAATTTTTGGACTTTGAAAAAACACCAATTTTTGGCAATACCCTCCATCTGGGGCCTCTGCCGCATTAGTAAGTGTGCAATTTAAGCTAGAAATACAGCTATAATTTTCTAGGTTTTAAAAAATATCCTTTTTGGGCAAAATACTCAATTTTACAGCCCTTTCTGCATCTGTACGTGTGAAATTCAAGCGTTATATACTGCTGTCATATTCTGTTATTCAAAAAACACCCATTTTGGGCAAAATACTTAATATTGTTGCTAGGGGTTGAGTGAACCCGAACTTTAGGATTTTTGGAACCCGGACCAGAACCCGGACATTTCAGTAAAAGTTTGGGTTCGGTGTTCGGCGATTTCTTAGCGGTTTTTGAAAGGCTGCCGAGCAGCCAATCAACAAGCGTTTAACTGTGTGACCTTAGAAGCCATCACAGCCATGCCTACTAATGGCATGGCTGTGATTGGCCAGTGCAGCATGTGACCCAGCATCTATATAAGCTGGAGTCACGTAGCGCTGCACGTCACTCTGCTGTGCTTAGTGTAGGGAGAGATTGCTGCTGTGAGGGAGAGAATAGGACAGAATCTGTTATCAGAACTCCAATTGATCTCAGCGATCTACATAGATTTAGTTGTGTGGGTGCAGTGCACAATCTTTTTACCCTGCCCTGAGCCCAGTGACAGAGAAAAATAACTTTTATCCCTCTGTTAGTTAGGTGAGAGGCGGCGGCCATTTTATGCAAGCTCAGTGGACCAACACTGCATCTGTGCCTCCACTCTCCTGCTCATTCCTGCCCCCCCATCCGGACCCCCCCATCCGCACCCCCCCATCCGCACCCCGAGTCCATCACAGACCACCACTTACTAGGCCAACCACCTCTGTCACTTATTAGCAAACATATATTTCTTCTTGGTTGACACCAAGTGGAATTCTTCTCCAGTAAGCGAGAATCTGGTCAAATTCTCCCATTCCTTAACTGTACCACAATACATTCCCTTGCGTAGAATAATAGTTTAGCTGCTACTTCTCGGTCTTTAGCAGTAACTATTTTGTCCATCACACCCAAGATACATGCTTTAAAGCTAATTGGTAGTTTAAACAGATGGTATTTCTCTATTTTTTCCTTCACGAACCTCCAAAATTGCTGGATCTTTAAACATGTCCAAAGTATATGAACGTCATCTACCCCTACTTCCCCACATTTTTTACAGCTAAATTGTTTAGATTTATAGCATTTCATTAAAATCTTCGGGGAATAATATAAGCAATAAAGTATATTAAATTGAGTGATTCTATAGGAGAAATTATTTGATACCTTATTTTTGGACTGTATGGCATTTTCCCAGAATTCTTCCCGTTGCGGGTCAAGAGCCTCTTGCCATCTATAATTTAGGGTAGTTATAGCGCTTTTATTTGTCTTCTGATATGACAAACGTCCATATACTTTGGAAATCAGTTTCCCCCCTTCCACTAAGTTAGTAATATCAACCAAAGATCGTGAGAGGGGAACTATTTGTGTACCTTTTCCTAGCTCCGCACGCAGGAAAGTCAAATCTTTATTTCCCATTATATATTCCTTTTGGAGATCTTGATAGGTTATTATATCCCCCTCTCTCCATATCTGACCCAATTTAAAAATTCCATATTTCCACCAGACTTTTTGTTCAAATAATTTTAATTCCTTTAGGTGAATATTATCCCATAACAGAGTATTTGAGTGTATTTCCTTATGGGACCACATTTCTTTTACCTTATTCCAGGATTTGTTCCATAGTTCAAATAGGGGTATTTTATTAGATTGTTGATTTGACAGTATCTCTGCTTCTACTAATTGGAAAATACTGCAGTTTTCCAACCTTTTATTAATCTCCGCCACCTAATTTTATATCTGTATGACTTATTATCATATTTCTAATCTGTCCAGAAACAAAATACAGCTCCAAATCCGGAACCGATAATCCACCCACTTTCCCATGAATGTACAGTAGCTGTGCTCTTATCCTCGGTTTTTTACCTCGCCATATCAAATCCGTTATTAAAGTGGCTATTGTTTTAAAAATTATTTTGGGGATTATTATCAGAGTATTCCAAAACATATAGTTTAAAGAAGGTAATATACAAATTTTCACCAGTGAAATACGACCTACCATCGAGATATGTATTTTTTTCCAGACCTCTATTTTCTTCCGCAACTCCTGTAATTTAGGGAGCACATTCAGTCTTATGTAATCCCTGGGATTAGGTGTTATCCGAATACCTAAATATTTAACCGATTCTTGGCTCTCTTTAACTTCTAGTGATCCCGGTAGGAATCCATTCAGAGGATCAATCGGGATACAGGCCGACTTGGACCAGTTTATATTCAGTCCAGAATACTTACTATAGTCTTCAAATACCCAAAATATCTTCATAAGTGAGCCGTGAGATCCCACGAACAACATGATATCGTCTGCATACAAGGACATTTTTTCCTCATGGGCCCCAAATCTAAAGTCTACAATTTCGATATCTTGTCTAATAATATCAGCTAAAGGTTCCATAGCTATAGCGAATAGTAACTGGGATAAAGGGCAGCCCTGCCTAACCCCTCTACCAATATTTATTTTATCCGAATAGTCGCCATTCACTATTACCCTTGCAGAAACTTCAGCATAAAATAATTTAACCCAAGATATAAAATTTTCTCCGAATCCCATTCTCTCCAGTATAGCAAATATGAAAGGCCATTCTATGGTATCGAAGGCTTTTGCAGCGTCTATAGTTACAATCATGCGCTCGCCACACATCGAGGGTTCCAGCTGGGTATTCATAAAATATCTAATTATATTATCGGCTGTAGTTTTACCTGCCATAAACCCCGACTGATCCTTGTGAATGATCCCAGGAACCACTCTCCCAAGTTTTTTTGCCAAGATCCTTGCCAATATTTTGTTATCCGTATTAATTTATGAAATAGGGCGATATGAGTCCGGGAGTACTGGATCTTTCCCTGGTTTTAATATAAGTATTATTGAGGCTTCTCTAACAAAATCCGGAAGTTTTCCTGAATCCCTTGAGGATGTCCACATTTGGAGCAATTTTGGGGTTAATATTTCTTTGTATTGAGCATACACTTCAAACGTGATCCCATCTATTCCAGGGGTCTTATTCTTGGTTATCTTAGATAGAGTTGCCTCAACTTCCATAGTGTCTAAAGGGGCTTCTAGGCTTTCTCTTTGGGCCTCAGCTTGATAATGGTAATTTTCCCAAGATAATGTTGTAATTCCATCTCATTCTTATTTATCTTACTACTATATATATTTTCAAAATATTCCTTAAGAAACTCCATTTTAGCCATTTGTTCAACTATTTTGTGGCCAAATTTATCCACAAGACAATATATATTTATTATTTTTTGTCTGAGTTACCACTAAGTTGGCCAACCTTTTACCAGGTATATGAGCCCAGATATAATTATCTCTTACCAAATTCTCCTTTTGTTGTTCCGCCAGTAAAAGAAGATCACTTTCCAGTTTGGCCGCTTTTTCTGTCTACTCTTTATAATTTTGTGCCATGGGGTTTTCAATATATATTTTTGGGGATTTTTCCACCTCACTTTCTAATTCCGTTATTTTTTTTCCTAATTCCCTTCCTATATATTGCAGTGCATTTTGTGATAATCCCTCTTATAAATGCCTTTGCGGCCTCCCATACCATATTATTTTCAGCTGAACTCTCATTTAGGTCAAAATATTCCCTTATCTCTTTCAATATCTTGTTGTGAATACCCATTATATTAATCCAACCTATACTTATATTCATCCTTGTGTTTTTTTTTTTTTAGTTTTTATATTTATAATAATTGTGTTATGATCCGATATCCCCCGTTGTCCATACTTAATCTGTTCAATATCCTGTGCACCTTTATTATCAGTGAAAACCAAATCTATCCATGACAAACACCCATGTGTTTTGGAAAGAACAGGAATATCTTTTTAAATTTGGGTTTCTTACCCTCCAAATATCAAACCAACCTAGTTCTGTTGCAATCTTTTAATTTAGATCCTGTATTAGTTAATTGGGAATTATTTTGTCTACATCTATCCATTTGGGCATCCATTACGTTATTAAAGTCTCCCATAACTAAAAGTGGTTTATCACCTTCCTTAAGCACAAACTCATTTCATTTTAATATGACATCTGATCTAAAAGGCGGTGTTATATATACATTTGCTATAATCCATGCTCTGCCTTCTAATATGCAGTCCATAAGGACATATCGACCTTCCTCATCTATAACTGTATTCACTATTTTAATATCTATATTTTGATGGATTAATATGCTCACCCCTCTCGCATATAATGAGAAAACCGAGTGAAAAGCATGCTGCATCCATGGCCTACTCATCCTTCTATCGTCTCCCTTGTCAAGTGGGTCTCTTGCAAACAGACTATGGTGGGGAGAAGCCTTTGAATCAAAGACTGCTACTCTTTTAGTACTCCTACTCAAGCCCCTAATATTCCATGAAATTACTCTCATAAAATGTTGTTAGTGGTAACTATCCATTATTCAAAAATATATAGATGTAAACCTAGGAAGAAGCGGGGGCAGGGGGTAACCGGGGAAGGAGGGGGGCGGGAAGCGGAGAAAAAAAAAAAAAAAGATACACACTTTAGATAGTGTGGTTCTATTCTGTTATTTCAAAAACAGCCATTTTGGGCAAAAAACTAAAATTGCGGCCTAGTCTGGATCTGTACGTGTAAGATACACACTTTAGATACTGTGGTTCTATTCTGCTATTAATAAAACACCCATTTTGGGCAAAAAAACGGTAATTGCGGCCTAGTCTTGAGCTGTACGTGTGAGATACACACTTTAGATACTGTGGTTCTATACTGCTATTAATAAATCACCAATTTTGGGCAAAATACTTTAATTGTGGCCTAGTCTGGATCTGTACGTGTAAGATACACACTTTAGATACTGTGGTTCTATTCTGCTATTAATAAAACACCCATTTTGGGCAAAAAAACGGTAATTGCGGCCTAGTCTTGAGCTGTAGGTGTGAGATACACACTTTAGATACTGTGGTTCTATACTGCTATTAATAAATCACCAATTTTGGGCAAAATACTTTAATTGTGGCCTAGTCTGGATCTGTACGTGTGAGATACAACATTTACATACTGTTGTTCTATTCTGCTATTAATTAAACACCCATTTAGGGCAAGATCCTGAATTTGAGAAATATGAGGAGAACGTCAAATAAGGGACGTGGCCCAGGTCGTGGTGTTGCTGGTGGAGCTCCTGTTGCAGGGAGAGGACGTGGTCGATCTACACGGACAAGTGAAACATCTTCCTCAGGTGCGAGTAGGCGACAGAACCTGCAGCGGTAGTTAATGCGGCTCTACGAATGGTGAGGCCAGAACAAGTACAGGCGACAGTAGATTGGGTTGCTGACAGTGCCTCCAGTTCCTTTACATTGTCTCCCACCAGGGGCGGATTAAGTGCATGATAGGCCCGGGGCTGTCTACCCAACTTGGGCCCCCCCCCCTCCAGTTTCGTTTAGTTTCGTTTTTTTTGTATGAAGAGGCTGCAGTGCTACATGGGCGCCACAGTCTCTTCTTAGGCCATATGACATCTTCAGACTAAAAAAAAATACCCCAAATTGGGTCCTAAACTGAAAAATTTGGTCACCAAATTTAAAATACATATAATTGTAATAAAAAAGACATGGAGGAGAATACAGCACCACATACCTATTACATCCAGTGACATCTCCTGTCATGTAGACCTTCTCTTTCCTCTTCTCCTCCATTTGACCCAGACCACCATGGCAAATTCTTTCAGCCGCATCTCGTCTCTACAGTTTGTAACACAGACACGTTAGATTTCTCAATTTTTCTATCAACCTCCTCATCCTGGTGTCCCCACAGCGTCATCCTGCCACCCCCAATACTGTGCCCATTGTGCTTCCCAATGCCCCAGGAACTATACTGCTGAAAAAATTGTGACCCTAATAGACATAATTGGGGTAATTTATCAAACTGGTGTAAAGTAGAACTGGATTTCCAAAAGAGCTGTCAAATATGAAAGGTGGAATCTGATTGGCTGCTATTGGCAACTAAGCCAGTTCTGCGTTACACCAGTTTGATAAATTACCCCAAATGTTCCTATAGTGTCCACAGCAGCTATAATGTCCCCTAGAGACCCCCAGTAATAATAACACCCTATATTGTGCTCCAGGTAATAATCCCTGTATAGTGTCCCCAGAAATAATAGAATTGCCCCTACAGTGCCTCCCCAATAGCAACACCCCCATATAGTAATTTCCACCACACTGCCCCCACATAGTAATCCCCCTATAGTAATTTGCCCCCACACAGTAATTTCCCCCAAACTGCCCCCATATAGTAGTTTGCCCCCACACAGTAATTTGCCCTACACTGCCCCCACATAGTAATTTCCACCACACTTCCCCCACATAGTAATTTCCACCACACTGCCCCAACATAGTAATTTGCCCCCACATAGCAATTTCCCCACACTGCCCCCACACAATAGTTTTCCCCACATAGTAATTTGCCCCCACATAGCAATTTCCCCACACACAATAGTTTCCCCCACACTGCCCCCACATAGCAATTTGCCCCCACATATTAGTCCCTCTCATAATAATTTTCCCCCACACTGCCCCCACATAGCAATTTGCCCCCACACTGCCCTCACATAGCAATTTTCCCCCACACCGCCCTCACATATCAATTTGCCCCCACACCGCCCCCACATAGCAATTTGCCCCCACACCGCCCCCACATAGCAATTTGCCCCCACACCGCCCCACATAGCAATTTGCCCCCACATAGTAGTCCCTCTCATAATAATTTGCCCCCACACTGCCCCCACATAGCAATTTGCCCCCACATAGCAATTTGCCGCCACATAGTAGTCCCTCTCATAATAATTTGCCCCCACACTGCCCCCACATAGCAATTTGCCCCCACACTGCCCTCACATAGCAATTTGCCCCCACATAGCAATTAGCCCCCACATAGTAGTCCCTCTCATAATAATTTGCCCCCACACTGCCCCCACATAGCAATTTGCCCCCACACTTTCCTCACATAGCAATTTGCCCCCACATAGTAGTCCCTTTCATAATAATTTGGCCCCATACAGCCCCCCCCATGTACTCTATTTAACTTCCCTAATATGTCCTCCTGTGTGCCCCCCCAAAGTAGGCACATGAAATAAAAAAATAAAAAATGAACAAAAAAATGAAAAGATAAATACTCACCTATGTCCAGGGCCAGGCGCTTTCTCGCAGAGGAAGGTGGGATGAGTCAGGCGCGTCACAGTGCTGTGTCCCGGCACAGGCGTGCGATGACGTCATCACGCACGCCTGCGCCGAGATTTCTCTACCGCATAGGCCTCAGGCCTACAAGGCCTGGAGCCTATGGCGGTGATCGCGGACCGGACAGGGAGCTATGCGCTCCTGTGCCCCGCCGCAGTATGTGGGTGTTCAGGTCAGCGTTGGGCCCCCCAGCGGTGCTGGGCCCGGGGCTGCCGACCCGAACGTCCCTATTGTAATCCGCCACTGTCTCCCACCCAGTCTCCTGCTGAAAGATCAGAGTTGGCACCTGCAGCCCATGTCCATCAGTCTTTCACCTCACCCTCTTGCAAATCAGCAAAGCAGTCTGAGCCCCAAGTCATGCAGCAGTCTCTTCTGCTTTTTGATGACCCTGTTAGTAGGGTTTCCCAGGGCCATCCACCTATCCCTTTCCTAGAAGAGGAAGAGATTGAGTACACCGATGCCCAACCACTTATGTTTCAAAATGAGTACATGGCAAGTCCATCGCAGTACGTCTCGGATGATGACGAAACACAGGTGCCAACTGCTGGGGCTTTCGAAAGTGTGCGGACTGACAAGGAGGGCAGGGGTGAAGACTGGGTGGAAGATGATGTGGAGGACGATGAGGTCCTCGACCCCACATGCAATCAAGGTCATGCGAGTGACCTGTGTAGTTCGGAGGCAGAGGCGGTGGTCGCACAGAGCCACCAGCACAGCAGAAGAGGGAGCAGGGTTCAAAAGCGGAGTGGCTGTACCCTAGACAGTACGCTTGCTACTGCCCACCGCAGCAAGGGACCGAGCACACCAATGCCAGCTCCAAGGAGTTCCCTGGCGTGGCAGTTCTTCAGACAATGTGCTGACGACAATACACGAGTGGCTTGCACAATGTGCAATCAGAGCCTGAAGCGAGGCATAAATGTTCTAAACCTGAGCACAACCGGCATTACCAGGCATTTAAGTGCAAAGTACGAGCTGCAGTGGACTAGACACCTCAAAAACCAAGAAAGGTCTCTGGATCCTCCTGCTTCCTCTTCTGCTGCAGTCTCGGCCTCTTCATCCACCTCTGGAATGACAGTGCCACCTGCCATCCCGCAAACTGAGGATCTGCCAGCAACACCACCACCTGGGTCACCAAGCATCTCCACAATGTCCCACAGAAGCGTTCCTCTTCCAATCCATTGTTTGGGAGATGGAGAGCTGAAGTACCCCCCTACCCACTCGCGATCCTGTCCCTGAATGCCAGCATTTCTAAATTACTGGCCTTTGAAATGCTGTCATTCCGTCTGGTGGAGACAGAGTTTTAAAGGCCTTATGGCGGTGGCTGTCCCACAGTACGTCGTGCCCATCCGCCACTACTTTTCCAGGCGAGCCATCCCTTCCCTGCACAACCAAGTGGGGGACTGCGCAACGCCATCTGTGGCAAGGTGCACCTCACTACGGATACGTGGACCAGTAAGCACGGTCAGGGACGTTATATCTCCATAACAGCACACTGGAAAAATGCACTGGCGGCTGGGCCTGAGGCGGATAGCAGTTTGGCGCATGTCCTTCCACCACCGAGGATTGCAGGGTGCTTCAGTTTGCCTCCTGTTGCTTCCTCCTCCTCCTCTGCTTCCTCATCCTCTACCGGCTCCTCATTCGGTCAGCGTAACACCTTCACCACCAACTTCAGCACAGCCAGGGTTAAAAAACAGCAGGCAGTTTTAAAACTTATCTGTTTGGGGGACAAACCCCACACCGCAAAGGAGCTGTGGACGGGCTTTGAACAACAGACCGATAAAAGGTTGGTGCCAGTGAGCCTCAAGCCCGGCCTGGTGGTGTGCGATAATGGGCGAAATCTCGTAGCAGCTCGGGGACTAGCCGGTTTGACGCACTTCCCTTGCCTGGCGCATGGGCTGAATTTGGTGGTGCAGAGATTCCTTAAAAATTACCCCCATATGTCAGAGCTGCTGCATAAAGTGCGGGCCGTCTGTGCGGGCTTTTGGCGTTCTTACCCTGCTGCTGCTTGCCTGTCAGCGCTGCAGCGTAACTTCGGCCTTCCCACTCACCACCTCATATGCGACGTGCCCACAAGGTGCAACTCCACCTTGCACAAGCTGGCCAGACTGTGCAAATAGCAGCAGGTGATAGTGGCGTTACAGCTGCAGCACGCACAGGTGATTCGCTATTCGGAACAGCACCACTTCACCACCAATGACTGGGCCTCCATGCGAGACCTGTGTTCCTTGTTGCGCTGTTTCGAGTACTCCACCAACATGGCCAGTGCCGATAATGCTGTTCTAAGCATTACTATCCCACTTCTATGCCTCCTTGAAAAAACGCTGTTGGCGATGATGGAAGAGGATGTGGCACAGGAGGAGGAGGAGGAGGGATCATTGCATATGGTTTCCGGCCAGTCATTCACAATTGGCTCAGAGGATGGGGTCCTGCACCCACAAACACCAGGTACACAATTGTCCAGCCAGGGCACAGTTCTGGAGGATGATGAGGTGGAGGATGAGGAGGAGGAGATGGAGGAGGAGGAACCATGTTTACAGCAGGTTGGCACCCAGACCAGCTCATGGCCATCAATGGTGCATGGCTGGGGGGATACAGAGGATACAGACTATACACCTCCCACAGAGGACAGCTTTTTGCTGCCTCTGGGCAGCCTGGCACACATGAGCTATTACATGCTGCAGTGTATCCGCAACGACCGCCGGGGTTGTCCACATTCTAACTTGTGCTGATTGGCACGCTGCTGGATCCCCGTTACAAGGACAACGTACCGTCCTTAATTCCCTCACTGGAGCATGATTGTAAGATGCGCGAGTACAAGCGCACGCTGGTAGATGCGCTGCTGGTGGCATTCCCACCTGACAGCGGGGGCACAGTGGAAGCACAAGGAGAAGGGAGAGGAGGAGGAAGAGGTCGCCAATGCAGCTGGGGCACCGCCAGCACCTCAGAAGGCAGGGTTAGCATTGCCGAAATGTGGAAAAGCTTTGTCAGCACGCCACAACAACCAGAACCACCAGCTGATATGGAACGTCTTAGCAGGAGGCAGCATTTCACCAACATGGTGGAGCAGTATACAGGGAGTGCAGAATTATTAGGCAAGTTGTATTTTTGAGGATTAATTTTATTATTGAACAACAACCATGTTCTCAATGAACCCAAAAAACTCATTAATATCAAAGCTGAATATTTTTGGAAGTAGTTTTTAGTTTGTTTTTAGTTTTAGCTATTTTAGGGGGATATCTGTGTGTGCAGGTGACTATTACTGTGCATAATTATTAGGCAACTTAACAAAAAACAAATATATACCCATTTCAATTATTTATTTTTACCAGTGAAACCAATATAACATCTCAACATTCACAAATATACATTTCTGACATTCAAAAACAAAACAAAAACAAATCAGTGACCAATATAGCCACCTTTCTTTGCAAGGACACTCAAAAGCCTGCCATCCATGGATTCTGTCAGTGTTTTGATCTGTTCACCATCAACATTGCGTGCAGCAGCAACCACAGCCTCCCAGACACTGTTCGGAGAGGTGTACTGTTTTCCCTTTTTGTAAATCTCACATTTGATGATGGACCACAGGTTCTCAATGGGGTTCAGATCAGGTGAACAAGGAGGCCATGTCATTAAATTTTCTTCTTTTATACCCTTTCTTGCCAGCCACGCTGTGGAGTACTTGGACGCGTGTGATGGAGCATTGTCCTGCATGAAAATCATGTTTTTCTTGAAGGATGCAGACTTCTTCCTGTACCACTGCTTGAAGAAGGTGTCTTCCAGAAACTGGCAGTAGGACTGGGAGTTGAGCTTGACTCCATCCTCAACCCGAAAAGGCCCCACAAGCTCATCTTTGATGATACCAGCCCAAACCAGTACTCCACTTCCACCTTGCTGGCGTCTGAGTCGGACTGGAGCTCTCTGCCCTTTACCAATCCAGCCACGGGCCCATCCATCTGGCCCATCAAGACTCACTCTCATTTCATCAGTCCATAAAACCTTAGAAAAATCAGTCTTGAGATATTTCTTGGCCCAGTCTTGACGTTTCAGCTTGTGTGTCTTGTTCAGTGGTGGTCGTCTTTCAGCCTTTCTTACCTTGGCCATGTCTCTGAGTATTGCACACCTTGTGCTTTTGGGCACTCCAGTGATGTTGCAGCTCTGAAATATGGCCAAACTGGTGGCAAGTGGCATCTTGGCAGCTGCACGCTTGACTTTTCTCAGTTCATGGGCAGTTATTTTGCGCCTTGGTTTTTCCACACGCTTCTTGCGACCCTGTTGACTATTTTGAATGAAACGCTTGATTGTTCGATGATCACGCTTCAGAAGCTTTGCAATTTTAAGAGTGCTGCATCCCTCTGCAAGATATCTCACTATTTTTGACTTTTCTGAGCCTGTCAAGTCCTTCTTTTGACCCATTTTGCCTAATAATTATGCACACCTAATATAGGGTGTTGATGTCATTAGACCACACCCCTTCTCATTACAGAGATGCACATCACCTAATATGCTTAATTGGTAGTAGGCTTTCGAGCCTATACAGCTTGGAGTAAGACAACATGCATAAAGAGGATGATGTGGTCAAAATACTCATTTGCCTAATAATTCTGCACGCAGTGTATGTGCACACGCCTACACGTACTGAATGATGGGTCTGCCCCTTTCAACTTCTGGCTCTCCAAATTGGGCACATGGCCTGAGCTTGCCCT
Organism: Bufo bufo; assembly: GCF_905171765.1. Taxonomy (NCBI): domain Eukaryota; kingdom Metazoa; phylum Chordata; class Amphibia; order Anura; family Bufonidae; genus Bufo; species Bufo bufo. Next base: position 506,495,061 of record NC_053389.1, on the reverse strand, counting down.
TTACGCCTTGGAGGTGCTGGCCTGCCCTGCAGCCAGTGTATTATCTGAACGTGTGTTTAGCACGGCAGGGGGCGTTATCGTAGACAAGCACAGCCGCCTGTCCACAGCCAATGTGGACAAGCTCACGTTCATTAAAATGAACCAGGCATGGATCCCACAGGACTTGTCCATACCTTGTGCAGAATAGACATGTATACCGGCCTTAACCAGCCATTGTTACACTACAGCACAAATGCTCATTCTTTTTTTTATTTTTTATTTTTTATTGTAATTTTCAATAAAAAAAACAGGGGGTAACAGGATACCAAGGTGTAGGCACGCAGGCCATGCTGTAATATTGATAAGTACATTGTGAGTATAAACCACATACAGGGTTGGTACATTGTTGGCACATCATTGATGTAAAGTCAATACATGTTAGGTTCAGAAAAGACATACAGACAAATAAGTGGAGAGTGGGCAAGACGTCTAGAGGTAGCAGTACTGGGAGAATACAGTGAAGGTTAAGAGTGCCTTATGACTTAAAAGAATAGGCTAGTTTCATGTTGTGTAATCACCTGTTAGTAAGTGATAACATTTGTTTGGTAATCCTCACTCTGCTGTCTGGCCATGGCCATGGGAGGGATGGGTGCTATGTATCGAAAATAAAGCTAGACTAAACTACTGTTTTCCAAGGGTCTATTCAAGATAGAAGAGGGCCCATTGTGTCTTTTGGAGCCCAATATGTTGACCAGAGGAGCCATTTTTGGAGGAATGCCACGTGTGTGCGCGTTTCCCAGGAGGACATCTCCTCGAACCTATGGAGCTGGTTCATTTTCGGGATCCATTGTTCCAATGGTGGTATTAGGGGCTGCAGCCAAAATTTAGGAAGCAGGAGGCGAGCAGCTATTAGCATTTGTGAGAAGATAAAGGGTGGTTGGGTGTGACCCCTTTCATGGGGGAAAGATAATAGTGCAAGCTGTGGGGAAGGTTGGATAGAAGTGTGGCATATCTTGTTGGCTAAAGAGAAGATCTCAGTCCACCATTTGTAGATGGGGGGCATATCCACCAGATGTGAAGAAAGGTCCCTTTCTCCTGGAGGCACCTCCAGCAAATGTCCGAAGCAGACTCAGAATAGAGTGACGTCTTATCTGGCGTATTATACCATCTGGTGAGTATTTTGTAGCTATTTTCCTTAATTCGGACACAGCGGGAGGTCCTATGGGGGGATTCAAGGAGCATGTGGAGAGAAGCAAACGGTATTGTGATATTCAGGTCTAGTTCCCATTGTTTCACAAAGAAAGGTTTGGCTAAGATAGGCGGGAGACGCAACCTGCTATAAATTTGCGAAATAAGTCTTTTAGGAGCAGTGGGTTGGGAGATCAGATCCAGACTAGGGGACGTAATAAATCACTCAGATTAATATGTTGTTTTAAATAAGCTCTGAGATATGAAATTGAAAAGAGGTCGCAAGGATGAGGATTAAGTAAGGTATTTATGGCTTCTAAGTCTATCAAATCCCCAGTGGAATGTGTCAGCAAAACTAGAGAAGTTATTGAGGATTTTAGTCCTAGGGAAGTCGACGCTCTTAGGGAAGAGAGGCCGTACCTAGTACATCTTTTATCGTCAGGAGTGGACAAGGGAATGGAATGGATCAATGGGAGGAGGAAAGCCACTTCCAAGCCTCTAGAGTGGCTTTTACAATTTGGTAATGGGATAGCAGTCCAGGAAGAACCGTTTGATGCCCAAGCAAGAAGGCTCTGGCTGGTCTGTTTAATATGTCAATTTTGATTTCTACTGCTGTAGATAGTGGAGGGGGGCGTAGCCATGCTACTGCTCGGGAAAGAAGAATGGCTTTGCCATAAAGTTCTGGGTTTGGAAGACCTATTCCCCCTGCTTGTCTAGGCTTAGTGAGGAGAGAGAGTGAGAGTCTCGCTTTCCTTCCACTCCAGATGAAGGACAAATGCTCATTCTTGTATTTTGGATATTTCATACTCTTTTGGAGTGTACCCTAATAAAAAAAAATTAAACCAAAAACCAGTGTTGGCTACCTCGTCCTCCTCCACCGCTGTTTCCACCTACATCGCTACATCCAACGCCTCCTCAAACTCCTACTCCATATGGACCTCCACCTTATAAATCAAGTTTATTTTTTTTATTTGTACGTATTTTAATTTATATCATTTCACTAATTTGTCTGTTACATTTTTAGGTGAAATTCACCAATTTTTGGTGTGATATACCACTGCTCTACCTAGTAAACAGGTTAATAAATTTCACAAATTTTTCTGTTAAATTCTTGGGTTACAATTTTTGCCGTGAATAAACTCCTGCTCTGCATAGGTGACAGGGACCGAAAATTTTAAAAATAATCTGTTCCATTGGTGGGGGACATTAACCCATTTCTGGTGATGAAAAACACCTGCTCTTCATAGGTGACAGGGACTTAAATTTCTAAAATTCATCTTTAATTGGCCCTTTCATTCGATCCTTCTGCTTTAATAACTTGTCCCACATTTCCGCTTCATCCCATTGCAGCCATTGACCTCCCTTGGATGAGGTCTCCCTTTCTCATGCTCCCTCTACGACATGGAACCCTGATTCGCCGATAACCGTGATGAACATGGTAGGCTCAGAAAATAACATTGAAAGTGGATAGAGAAGATATCCAAATGGATTGTGAACGTCACAGGGACGTGCGATCAGGCAGAAGTTATCTAGAGTCAACAAAGCGGCAGCAGGGCCTCTCCTGGCTAACCTTTACATATCCAAAACACCCCAGTGACATTCCCTAAAATTTTTTATTAATCATTCCAATAACAGGGCATCTTAAGAGTCCTGTATTGTTATTTATCGTCACTACCATCCCGAGTCGGGAGTGGGTAATTAACGCGCGCCCCCTACTTAACTTAGAATCTTATGCTTCAATACTTTGTCCCACATTTCCGCTTGATTACATTTAATTTCATCCATTGACCTCCCTTGGATGTGGTATCCCTTTCTCAGGCTCCCTCTCCAGCCTGGAACCCTGATTCCCCGCCACCCATGATCACCATGGTAGACGCATAAAAGAACATCGAAAGTCGATAGAGAATATATCCAATTGGATCGTGGATATCACGGGGACGTGCGACATGGTGGAGCAGTTTGTGTGTACACTCCTACACGTACTGAATGATGGGTCTGCCCCAAGCAACTTCTGGGTCTCCAAATTGGGCACATGGCCTGAGCTTGCCCTTTACGCCTTGGATGTGCTGGCCTGCCCTGCAGCCAGTGAAATGTCTGAACGTGTGTTTAGCACAACTGGAGGGGGTTATCACAGGTTATATTTCCCAATGTTTTGGGGTGTACCCTAATTTAATTTTTTTTAAAAATTTTTTAAACCAAAATGCAGGGTAGGCTACCTCCTCCTCCACCGCCGCTTCCACCTACACCGCCAGATCCACCGCCTCCTCAACCTCCTACTCCATATGGAGCTCGTCCTCCTAGATCAAGATTATTATAATATTTTTTTTACTTATTTTATGTTATTTAAAGTCATTTCCCTATCCACATTTGTTGCAGAGCACTTGCCTTGCTCTTAACCACATTTTGATGCCATTTTCAGCCCTCTAGTCCTTTCCATGACATTTTAACAGCCATTTTGGTGCTCAAAAGTTCGGGTCCCCTTGACTTCAATGGGGTTCGGGGTCAAGTACTTGTCAAGTTCGGGTCCCGAACTCGAACTTTTTTGTGAAGTTCGGCCGAACCGGCCTCTACTAATTTGTCTGTTACATTGTCGGGTGAAATTCACCAATTTTTGGCTGTGATATACCCCTGCTTTACCTAGTGGACAAGGAAATACATTTCACTTATTTGTCTGTTACATAGTTGCGTGACATTCACCAATTTTTGGCTGTTTATATACCCCTGCTCAACCAAGTGGACAAGGAAATAGATTTCACTAATTTGTCTATTACATTGTCGGGTGAAATTCCCAAATTTTTTGCTGTGATATACCCCTGCTCTAACTAGTAGACAGGGAAATACAGTTCACTAACTTGCCTGTTACATTGTCGGGTGAAATTCACCAATTTTTGGCTGTGATATACCCCTGCTCTACCTTGTGGACAGGGAAATACATTTCACTTATTTGTTTGTTACATTGTCGGGTGAAATTCCCAAATTTTTGGCTGTGATATACCCCTGCTCTACATAGTGGAAAGGTAAATACGTTTCACTAATTCGTCTGTTACATTGTTGGGTGACAAATCCTTTTTTGTGTGCTAGAAAGTACATTTGCGGCCTACACTGCATTTAGAACAGTAGGCATGGCGTTGATGGCTTCTGAGGGCACAAGAGTTAAACACTTGTTGATTGGCTGCCCTGCAGCTTTTCAACATGTGCCATTAAATCGCCGACACTGAACTTGAACCCGAACTTTTACTGAAATGTTTGGGTTCTGGTCTGGGGTCGAAAAATTGATATACCTGCTTCAACCAAATATTGATGAAGGGGTTCTATATACCTGTTTCCACAAAATACTGATTGTGGGTTGCGATATAGCTGCTTCCACCAAATACTGATTGAGGCCTGAGATACACCTGCTTTCACAAAATTCTGATTGAGTGGTGCGATATAGCTGCTTCCGCAAAATACAGATTGAGGGGTGTGATATACATAACTGCTTCAACCAAATATTGATTAAGGGGTTCTATATACCTGTTTCCACAAAATTCTGATTGAGGGGTGCGATATACCTGCTTCCACCAAATATTGATTAAGGGGTTCTATATACCTGTTTCCACAAAATTCTGATTGAGGGGTGTGATATACCTGCTTCCACCAAATTTTGATTGAGACCTGCGATACACCCGCTTCCACAAAATATTGATTGAGGGGTGCGATACACCTGCTTCCCCCATACACTGATTAAGGGGTTTTATATACCTGTTTCCACAAAATACAGATTGAGGGTTGCAATATAGCTGCTTCCACCAAATTCTGATTGAGGCCAGCGAAACACCTGCTTCCACAAAATATTGATTGAGTTGTTCTTCAAAATACTAATTAAGGTTTTTGATATACCTGCTTCCACAAAATACAGATTGAGGGGTGTGATATATGTACCTGCTTCCACCAAATATTGATTAAGGGGTTCTATATACCTGTTTCCACAAAATACTGATTAAAGAGTTTGATATACCTGCTTCTATAAAAATAAATATTAAGGGGTGCGATATACCTGCTTTCACCAAATATTGATTAAGGGGTTCTATATACCTGCTTCCACAAAATACTGATTAAGGTGTATATATATACCTGCTTCCACAAAATACTGATTGAGGGGTGCAATATACCTGCTTCTACAAAATACTAATTAAGGGGATTGATAAACCTGCTTCCACCAAATATTGATTGAGGCCTACCATATACCTACTTCCGGAAAATAATGATTAAGGACTCTTTCACACTTGCGTTGTTGGGTTCCGGCATAGAGTTCCGTCGTCGGGGCTCTATGCCGGAAGAATCCTGATCAGGATTATCCCAATGCATTCTGAATGGAGAGAAATCCGTTCAGGATGCATCAGGATACCTTCAGTTCCGGAATGGAACGTTTTTTGGCCGGAGAAAATACCGCAGCATGCTTCGCTTTTTGCTCCGGCCAAAAATCCTGAACACTTGCCGCAAGGCCGGATCCGGAATTAATGCCCATTGAAAGGCATTAATCCGGATCCGGCCTTAAGCTAAACGTAGTTTCGGCGCATTACCGGATCCGACGTTTAGCTTTTTCTGAATGGTTACCATGGCTTCCAGGACGCTAAAGTCCTGTTTGCCATGGTAAAGTGTAGTGGGGAGCGGGGGAGCAGTATACTTACCGTCCGTGCGGCTCCCGGGGCGCTTCTGAGTGACGTCAGGGCGCCCCACGTGCATTGATCACATGTCGCATGGATCACGTCATCCATGCGCATGGGGCGCTCTGACGTCATTCTGGAGCGCCCCGCTCCCCACACGGACTGTAAGTATACTGCTCTCCCGCTCCCCACTACTACTATGGCAGCCAGGACTTTAATAGCGTCCTGGGTGCCATAGTAACACTGAACGCATTTTGAAGACGGATCCGTCTTCAAATGCTTTCAGTTCACTTGCGTTGTTACGGATCCGGCGGGCACCTCCGGCAAATGGAGTGCACAACAGATCCGGACAACGCAAGTGTGAAAGAGGCCTAAGGGGTATGATATACCTGCTTTCACAAAATACAGATTAAGGTGTTTTATATATCTACTTCCACAAAATAAAGATTGAGGGGTGTGATACACGTTGAGTTCTGCTTTAAATCAAATATTGATTAAGGGGTTCTATATACCTGCTTCCACAAAATACTGATTGAGGGTTTTTTATATACCTGCTTCCACAAAATACTGATTGAGGGGTGCGATATACCTGCTTCCACAAAATACTGATTAAGGGGATTGATAAACCTGCTTCCACCAAATATTGATTGAGGCCTACGATATACCTGCTTCCGCATATTAATGATTAAGGGGTTTGATATACCTGCTTTCACAAAATACCAATTAAGGGGTTTGATATACCTGTTTCCACAAAATAATGATTGAGGGTTGCGATATACCTGTTTCCACAAAATACTGCTTCTGCAAAACTCTAATTAAGGGGTTTGATATACCTGCTTCCACGAAATACAGATTGAGGGGTGTGAAATATGTACCTGCTTCCACCAAATATTGATTAAGGGTTTCTATATACCTGTTTCCACAAAATACTGATTGAGGGGTGCGATATACCTGCTTCCACAAAATACTGATTAAAGGGTTATATATACCAGCTTCCACAAAATACTGATCAAGGGTTGTGATACAGATTGAGGGCTGCTTCTACCAAATATTGATTAAGAGGTTCTATATACCTGCTAACACAAAATACAGATTTTGGGGTTTTTATATACCTGCTTCCACAAAATACTGATTGAGGGGATTGATAAACCTTCTTCCACTAAATATTGATTGAGGCCTACGACATACCTGCTTCCGCAAAATACTGATTAACGGGTTTAATATACCTGCTTTCACAAAATACTGATAAAGGGGTTTGATATATCTGCTTCCACAAAATACTGATTGAGGGGTGTGATATACCTGTTTCCACAAAATACAGCTTCTGCAAAATAGTGATTAAGGGGTTGGATATACCTGCTTCCACAAAATTTAGATTGAGGGGTGTAATATATGTACCTGCTGCCACAAAATATTGATTAAGGGGTTCTATACACCTGTTTCCACAAAATACTGATTAAGGGGTGCAATATACCTGCTTCCATAAAATGCTGATTAAGGAGTTTGATATACCTGCTTCCACGTAATACAGATTGAGGGTTGCGATACAGATTGAGGGCTGCTTCCACCAAATATTGATTAATGGGTTCTATATACCTGCTTCCACAAAATACTGATTGAGGGGTGCGATATACCTGCTATCATTAAATATTGATTAAGGGGATTGATATGCCTGCTTCGACAAAATACAGATTAAGGGGTTTGATATTCCTGCTTCCACAAAATAATGAATGATTGGTGCGATATACATGTTTCCACAAAATACTGAATAAGGGGTTTGATATACCTGCTTCCACTAAATACAGTTTGAGGGTTGCGATACAGATGGAGGGCTGCTTCCACCAAATATTGATTAAGGGGTTCTATATTCCTGCTTCCACAAAATACTGATTGAAGGGTGCGATATACCTGCTTCCACAAAATACTTATTAAGGGGATTGATAAACCTGCTTCTACCAAATATTGATTGAGGCCTACAATATACCTGATTCTGAAAAATACTGATTAAGGGGTTTGATATAACTGCTTTCACAAAATACAGATTGAGTGGCGCAATATACCTGCTTCCACCAATTATTGATTAAGGGCTTCCATATACCTGCTTCCACAAAATACTGATTGAGGGGTGCGATATACCTACTTACACAAAATACTGATTAAAGGGATTGATATACCTGCTTCCACCAAATATTGATTGAGGCCTGCGATACACCTGCTTCCACAAAATACTGATTGAGGCCTACGATACACTAGTGTTGAGCTCGAATATTCGAATATCGAATTTCTTTTGCGAATATCGGCACTTCGCTAATTCGCGAATATTTCGAATATAGCACTATAAATTCGCAATTTTTTTAATTTATTTTTTTCTTTCCCACTTCCCAAAAGTAGTTATTACCTGTCCTGAGGATTCCTGGCTTCCTGGCTGCTCCAGTCAGTGCCCATTGCCGCTTCTGCCGACTTCCGTGCTCATGGAGCTTCCCCATCACCATGGGAACGCCTCCATACTGGAATGTACTGTCGGATGTGAGAATTAAGTTGAAATCGCAATTCGATTATTATAACTTGAATTAATCGAATTGCGATTTCAACTTTAATTCTAGCAAGCAGACCCATTAGAAACACAGCTCTAAGTTGAAATCGCAATTCGATTATTATAACTTGAAGTAATCGCATTGCGATTTCAACTTAGACCTGGTTTACTATGGTTGACTTGGTAGAATTAGCGAAGATGACGAATATGACGAATGTATTCGTCATATTGCTCAAAACGAAGATAACAAAGTATTCTCCATCTTCGTTTTAGCTAATTCTAGCAAATAAGAAAGTTGACTATAGAGACAGCTGTGTTTAATTCGCTATGCGATTATATTACTTTGCTTTTTTTTTAAATAAATAGAATAATTTTAATAACTTAGCTGTCTCTAGTCAACTTTCCTATTTGATTGCTAGAATTAGCGAAGTTGACGAATATGGAGCTAAAACGAAGATGGAGAATACTTTGTTATCTTCGTTTTGAGCAATATGACGAATACGTTCGTCATATTCGTCATCTTCGCTAATTCTAGATATCAAACCAATAGGAAAGTTACCTTAAGTTAAAATCGCAATACGCGATTATTTAAATCGCATATTAATCACGATAACTAGAATAATGACGAATATTCGTTTTCGACGAATATGAGACGAATATTCAAGCGAATATTCGCGATTTTCGTCTAAATCGAATATGGCACCTCCCGCTCATCACTACGATACACCTGTTTCCACAAAATACTGATTGAGAGGTGCGATATACCTGCTTCCACCAAATATTGATTAAGGGGTTCTATATACCTTTTTCAACAAAATACTGATTGTGGGTTGCGATATAGCTGCTTCCACCAAATACTGATTGAGGCCTGAGATACACCCGCTTTCACAAAATTCGGATTTAGTGGTGCGATATAGCTGGCTCCGCAAAATACTAATTAAGGGGTTTGATATACCTGCTTCCACAAAATACAGATTGAGGGGTGTGATATACATAACTGCTTTAACCAAATATTGATTATGGGGTTCTTTAGACATTTTTCCACAAAATACAGATTGAGAAGTGCGATATAGCTGCTTCCACCAAATATTGATTAAGGGGTTATATATACCTGCTTCCACAAAATACAGATTGAGGGTTGCGATATAGGTGCTTCCACCAAATACTGATTGAGGCCAGCGAAACACCTGCTTCCACAAAATATTGATCGAGTTGTGCAATATACCTGCTTCTTCAAAATACTAACTAAGGTTTTTGATATACCTGCTTCCACAAAATACAGATTAAGGGGTATGATATATGTACCTGCTTCCACCAAATATTGATTAAGGGGTTCTATATACCTGTTTCCACAAAATATTGATTGAGGGGTGTGATATACCTGCTTACATAAAATACTGATTAAGGAGTTTTATATACCTGCTTCCACAAAACACTGATTAAGGGGATTGATATGCCTGCTTCCACAAAATACAGATTAAGGGGATTGATATACATGCTTCCGCAAAATACTGATTGAGGGGTGCGATATATGTGTTTCCACAAAATACTGAATAAGGGGTTAGATATATCTGCTTCCACTAAATACAGATTGAGGGTTGAGATACAGATTGAGGGCTGCTTTCACCAAATATTGATTAAGGAGTTCTGTATACCTGCTTCCACAAAATACTGATTAAGGTGTTTTTATATACCTGCTTCCACAAAATATTGATAGAGGGGCGCGATATTCCTGCTTCCACAAATTATTAATTAAGGGGATTGATATACCTGCTTCCACCAAATATTGATTGAGGCCTGCGATACACTTGCTTCCACAAAATATTGATTAAGGGGATTGATATACCGGCTTCCACCAAATATTGATTAAGTCCTGCGATACACCTGCTTCCACAAAATACTGATTGAGGCCTGCAATACACCTGCTTCCACAAAATACTGATTGAGGGGTTTGATATACCTACTTCCACAAAATATAGATTGAGGGGTGCGATATACCTGCTTCCACCAAATATTGATTAAGGGTAGGGATGAGCGAACCCGAACTGTATAGTTCGGGTTCGTACCGAATTTTGGGGTGTCCGTGACACGGACCCGAAAATGAACATTTTCGTAAAAGTCCGGGTTCGGGTTCGGTGTTCGGCGCTTTCTTGGCGCTTTTTGAAAGGCTGCAAAGCAGCCAATCAACAAGCGTCATACTACTTGCCCCAAGAGGCCATCACAGCCATGCCTACTATTGGCATGGCTGTGATTGGCCAGTGCAGCATGTGACCCAGCCTCTATTTAGGCTGGAGTCACATAGCGCCGCACGTCACTCTGCTCTGATCAGTGTAGGGAGAGGTTGCAGCTGCTGTTAGGGCCAGATTAGACAGTGATTAACTCTGCAAAAACACTTAATTCAGTGATCGATCTACAGCTGTGGATCATTGAACTGCTGCTATTTAATTGCTCACTGTTTTTAGGCTGCCCAGAGCGTTTTTATGTCACTTTTTTCTTGGGTGATCGGCGGCCATTTTGTGTCTTGTGGTGCGCCAGCACAAGCTGCCACCAAGTCCATTTAACCATCAATAGTGTGGTTATTTTTTTGCTATATCCTACATCAGGGGCTTGGCTGTGCTTGCTATTTTATTGAGGGGTAAAATACAATTGCCAAAATAGCAGTACCCTAAATCTGGTGTTTCAGCTGTGGCTAGCCAATTGTAATACTGTCTGTTGTCTGCCAAAGCACAGTTTTTGTTCTGGGTTGAAATACAATTCCCAACTTAGAGCAGAAACCACAAATTTAGGGAATTACTATCAGGCCAAGGTTAAATCTATCCGTAAAAGGGTATATTAGATTTAAGGTGCGGATAGTGTCATCCTGAATAACTTCACACGCTACCGTGCATTTCCAAGTTTAATTCTGTCCGTAAACGTATACCTGTCACCCAGCGCCTAAATAATAGGCCTAAAATTTATATTCAGCTAAATCTGTGTTTATTGCTGAGGCTGGTCAATTCATTTAGTGTCCGCCAAAGCACAGTTTTTCTTCTGGGTTGAAATACAATTCCCAACTTAGCAATTCCCTAAATAATTTTTTTCTGCGGTATCAGGCCAAGTTTAAATCGATCCATAAAAGGATATATTAGATTTAAGGTGCGGATAGTGTCATCCTCAATAACTTCACACGCTACCGTGCATTTCCAAGTTTAATTCTGTCTGTAAATGTATACCTGTCACCCAGCGCCTAAATAATAGGCCTAAAATTTATATTCAGCTAAATCTGTGTTTATTGCTGAGGCTGGTCAATTCATTTAGTGTCCGCCAAAGCACAGTTTTTGTTCTGGGTTGAATACAATTCGCAACTTAGCAATTCCCTAAATAATTTTTTTCTGCTGTATCAGGCCAAGTTTAAATCGATCCATAATAGGGTATATTAGAATTAATGTGCGGATAGTGTCATCCTCAATAACTTCACACGCTATCGTGCATTTCCAAGTTTAATTCTGTCTGAAAAACGTATACCTGTCACCCAGCGCCTAAATAATAGGCCTAAAATTTATATTCAGCTAAATCTGTGTTTATTGCTGATGCTGGTCAATTCATTTAGTGTCCGCCAAAGCACAGTTTTTCTTCTGGGTTGAAATACAATTCCCAACTTAGCAATTCTCTAAATCAGTGGTTTCTTCTGTATCAGGCCTACTTTAAATCTATCCATAAAAGGGTATATTAGATTGAAGGTGCAGATAGTGTCATCCTCAATAACTTCACACGCTACCGTGCATTTCCAAGTTTAATTCTGTCCGTAAACGTATACCTGTCACCCAGCGCCTAAATAATAGGCCTAAAATTTATATTCAGCTAAATCTGTTTATACTGCTGTGGCTGGTCAATCTATTTAGTGTCTGCCAAAGCACAGTTTTTGTTCTGGGTTGAAATACAATTCCCAACTTAGAGCAGAAACCACCAATTTAGGGAATTACTATCAGGCCAAGGTTAAATCTATCCATAAAAGGGTATACTAGATTGAAGGTGCGGATAGTGTCATCCTCAATAACTTCACACGCTACCGTGCATTTCCAAGTTTAATTCTGTCCGTAAACGTATACCTGTCACCCAGCGCCTAAATAATAGGCCTAAAATTTATATTCAGCTAAATCTGTGTTTATTGCTGAGGCTGGTCAATTCATTTAGTGTCCGCCAAAGCACAGTTTTTCTTCTGGGTTGAAATACAATTCCCAACTTAGCAATTCTCTAAATCAGTGGTTTCTGCTGTATCAGGCCTACTTTAAATCTATCCATAAAAGGATATATTAGATTGAAGGTGCGGATAGAGTCATTCTCAATAATTTCCCACGATACCGTGCATTTCCAAGTCTAATTCTGTCCGTAAACGTATACCTGTCACCCAGCGCCTAAATAATAGGCCTGAAATTTATATTCAGCTAAATCTGTTGATACTGCTGTGGCTGGTCAATCTATTTAGTGTCTGCCAAAGCACAGTTTTTGTTCTGGGTTGAAATACAATTCCCAACTTAGAGCAGAAACCACAAATTTAGGGAATTACTATCAGGCCAAGGTTAAATCTATCCATAAAAGCGTATATTAGATTGAAGGTGCGGATAGTGTCATCCTCAATAACTTCACACGCTACCGTGCATTTCCAAGTTTAATTCTGTCTGTAAACGTATACCTGCTACCCAGCGCCAAAATAATAGGCCTAAAATTTATATTCTGCTAAATCTGTGTTTATTGCTGAGGCTGGTCAATTCATTTAGTGTCCGCCAAAGCACAGTTTTTGTTCTGGGTTGAATACAATTCCCAACTTAGCAATTCCCTAAATAATTTTTTTCTGCTGTATCAGGCCAAGTTTAAATCTATCCATAAAAGGGTATATTAGATTTAAGGTGCGGATAGTGTCTTCCTCAATAACTTCACACGCTACCGTGCATTTCCAAGTTTAATTCTGTCCGTAAACGTATACCTGTCACCCAGCGCCTAAATAATAGGCCTAAAATTTATATTCAGCTAAATCTGTGTTTATTGCTGAGGCTGGTCAATTCATTTAGTGTCCGCCAAAGCACAGTTTTTCTTCTGGGTTGAAATACAATTCCCAACTTAGCAATTCTCTAAATCAGTGGTTTCTGCTGTATCAGGCCTACTTTAAATCTATCCATAAAAGGGTATATTAGATTGAAGGTGCGGATAGGGTCATTCTCAATAACTTCACACGCTACCGTGCATTTCCAAGTCTAATTCTGTCCGTAAACGTATACCTGTAACCCAGCGCCTAAATAATAGGCCTACAATTTATATTCAGATAAATCTGTCGTTACTGTTGTGCCTGTATTAGTGTAATACGGTACCTAAATAGATAGCCAGATAGTGTTAGGTGCCTGTAAAAAAAGGCCTGAATTTGAATTCAATACATTGGGCCAAATATTTTTTTTCTTATTGTGGTGAACGGTAACAATGAGGAAAACATCTAGTAAGGGACGCGGACGCGGACATGGACGTGGTGGTGCTAGTGGACCCTCTGGTGCTGGGAGAGGACGTGGCCGTTCTGCCACAGCCACACGTCCTAGTGAACCAACTACCTCAGGTCCCAGTAGCCAGCAGAATTTACAGCGATATTTAGTGGGGCCCAATGCCGTTCTAAGGATGGTAAGGCCTGAGCAGGTACAGGCACTAGTCAATTGGGTGGCCGACTGTGGATCCAGCACGTTCACATTATCTCCCACCCAGTCTTCTGCAGAAAGCGCACAGATGGAGCATGAAAACCAAGCCCATCAGTCTGTCACATCACCCCCATGCATATCAGGGAAACTGTCTGAGCCTCAAGTTATGCAGCAGTCTCTTATGCTGTTTGAAGACTCTGCTGGCAGGGTTTCCCAAGGGCATCCACCTAGCCCTTCCCCAGGGGTGGAAGACATAGAATGCACTAACGCACAACCACTTATGTTTCCTAATGATGAAGACATGGGAATACTACCTCAGCAGATCTCTGATGATGACGAAACACAGGTGCCAACTGCTGCGTCTTTCTGCAGTGTGCAGACTGAACAGGAGGTCAGGGAGGAAGACTGGGTGGAAGACGATGCAGGGGACGATGAGGTCCTAGACCCCACATGGAATGAAGGTCGTGCCACTGACTTTCAGAATTCGGAGGAAGAGGCAGTGGTGAGACCGAGCCAACAGCGTAGCAAAGGAGGGAGCAGTGGGCAAAAGCAGAACACCCGCCGCCAAGAGAGTCCGTCTGCTATTGGCCACCGCCATCTGGGACCCAGCACCCCAAAGGCAGCTTCAAGGAGTTCCCTGGCGTGGCAGTTCTTCAAACAATGTGCTGACGACAAGACCCGAGTGGTTTGCAAGCTGTGCCATCAGAGCCTGAAGCGAGGCATTAACTTTCTGAACCTTAGCACAACCTGCAGGACCAGGCACCTGCATGCAAAGCATGAACTGCAGTGGAGTAAACACCTTAAAAACAAGGAACTCACTCAGGCTCCCCCTGCTACCTCTTCTGCTGCTGCCGCCACGGCCTCTTCCTCCGCCTCTGGAGAAACGTTGGCACCTGCCGCCCAGCAAACAGAGGATGTACCACCAACACCACCACCACCTCCATCACCAAGCATCTCAACCATGTCACACGGCAGCATTCAGCTCTCCATCTCACAAACATTTGAGAGAAAGCGTAAATTCCCACCTAGCCTCCCTCGATCCCTGGCCCTGAATGCCAGCATTTCTAAACTACTGGCCTATGAAATGCTGTCATTCAGGCTGGTGGACACAGACAGCTTCAAACAGCTCATGTCGCTTGCTGTCCCACAGTATGTTGTTCCCAGTCGCCACTACTTCTCCAAGAGAGCAGTGCCTTCCCTGTACAACCAAGTATCCGATTAAATCAAGTGTGCACTGCGCAACGCCATCTGTGGCAAGGTCCACCTAACCACAGATACGTGGACCAGTAAGCACGGCCAGGGACGCTATATCTCCCTAACTGTACACTGGGTAAATGTAGTGGCGGCTGGACCGCAGGCGAAGAGCTGTTTGGCGCACGTCCTTCCGCCGCCAAGGATCGCAGGGCAACATTCTTTCCCTCCTGTTGCCTCCTCCTCCTACTCTGCTTCCTCCTCCTCTTCTTCCACCTGCTCATCCAGTCAGCCACACACCTTCACCACCAACTTCAGCACAGCCCGTGGTAAACGTCAGCAGGCCATTCTGAAACTCATATGTTTGGGGGACAGGCCCCACACCGCACAGGAGTTGTGGCAGGGTATAGAACAACAGACCGACGAGTGGTTGCTGCCGGTGAGCCTCAAGCCTGGCCTGGTGGTGTGCGATAATGGGCGAAATTTCGTTGCAGCTCTGGGACTAGCCGGTTTGACGCACATCCCTTGCCTGGCGCATGTGCTGAATTTGGTGGTGCAGAAGTTCATTCACAACTACCCCGACATGTCAGAGCTGCTGCATAAAGTGGGGGCCGTCTGTGCGCGCTTCCGGCGTTCACATCCTGCCGCTGCTCGCCTGTCTGCGCTACAGCATAACTTCGGCCTTCCCGCTCACCGTCTCATATGTGACGTGCCCACCAGGTGGAACTCCACCTTGCACATGCTGGACAGACTGTGCGAGCAGCAGCAGGCCATAGTGGAGTTTCAGCTGCAGCACGCACGGGTCAGTCGCACTGCGGAACAGCACCACTTCACCACCAATGACTGGGCCTCCATGCGAGACCTGTGTGCCCTGTTGCGCTGTTTCGAGTACTCCACCAACATGGCCAGTGGCGATGACGCCGTTATCAGCGTTACAATACCACTTCTATGTCTCCTTGAGAAAACACTTAGGGCGATGATGGAAGAGGAGGTGGCCCAGGAGGAGGAAGAGGGGTCATTTTTAGCACTTTCAGGCCAGTCTCTTCGAAGTGACTCAGAGGGAGGTTTTGTGCAACACCAGAGGCCAGGTACAAATGTGGCCAGACAGGGCCCACTACTGGAGGACGAGGAGGACGAGGAGGAGGTGGAGGAGGATGAGGATGAAGCATGTTCACAGCGGGGTGGCACCCAACGCAGCTCGGGCCCATCACTGGTGCGTGGCTGGGGGGAAACGCAGGATGATGACGATACGCCTCCCACAGAGGACAGCTTGTCCTTACCTCTGGGCAGCCTGGCACACATGAGCGACTACATGCTGCAGTGCCTGCGCAACGACAGCAGAGTTGCCCACATTTTAACGTGTGCGGACTACTGGGTTGCCACCCTGCTGGATCCCCGGTACAAAGACAATGTGCCCACCTTACTTCCTGCACTGGAGCGTGATAGGAAGATGCGCGAGTACAAGCGCACATTGGTAGACGCGCTACTGAGAGCATTCCCAAATGTCATAGGGGAACAAGTGGAAGCCCAAGGCGAAGGCAGAGGAGGAGCAAGAGGTCGCCAATGCAGCTGTGTCACGGCCAGCTCCTCTGAGGGCAGGGTTAGCATGGCAGAGATGTGGAAAAGTTTTGTCAACACGCCACAGCTAACTGCACCACCACCTGATACGGAACATGTTAGCAGGAGGCAACATTTCACTAACATGATGGAACAGTACGTGTGCACACCCCTCCACGTACTGACCGATGGTTCGGCCCCATTCAACTTCTGGGTCTCCAAATTGTCCACGTGGCCAGAGCTAGCCTTTTATGCCTTGGAGGTGCTGGCATGCCCGGCGGCCAGCGTTTTGTCTGAACGTGTATTCAGCACGGCAGGGGGCGTCATTACAGACAAACGCAGCCGCCTGTCTACAGCCAAAGTGGACAAGCTGACGTTCATAAAAATGAACCAGGCATGGATCCCACAGGACCTGTCCATCCCTTGTGCAGATTAGACATTTATAACTACCTCCCCTTAACCATATATTATTGTACTCCAGGGCACTTCCTCATTCAATCCTATTTTTATTTCATTTTACCATTATATTGCGTGGCAACCCAAAGTTGAATGAACCTCTCCTCCTCTGTCTGGGTGCCGGGGCCTAAAAATATCTGACAGTGGCCTGTTCCAGTGTTGGGTGACGTGAAGCATGATTCTCTGCTATGACATGAAGCCTGAATCTCTGCTATGGGACCTCTCTCCTCTTTCTGGGTGCCAGGGCCTAAATATTTGACAATGGACTGTTCCAGTTTTGGGTGACGTGAAGCATGATTCTCTGCTATGACATGAAGCCTGAATCTCTGCTATGGGACCTCTCTCCTCTTTCTGGGTGACGGGGCCTAAATATCCGACAATGAACTGTTCCAGTTTTGTCTGACGTGAAGCCTGATTCTCTGCTATGACATGAAGACTGATTATCTGCTGACATGAAGCCTGATTCTCTGTTATGGGACCTCTCTCCTCTGTCTGGGTGCCGGGGCCTAAATATATGACAATGGACTGTTCCAGTTTTGGCTGACGTGAAGCCTGATTCTCTGCTATGACATGAAGACTGATTCTCTGCTGACATGAAGCCTGAATCTCTGTTATGGGACATCTCTCCTCTGTCTGGGTGCCGGGGTCTAAATATATGACAATGGACTGTTCCAGTTTTGGCTGACGTGAAGCCTGATTCTCTGCTATGACATGAAGACTGATTCTCTGCTGACATGAAGCCTGAATCTCTGTTATGGGACCTCTCTCCTCTGTCTGGGTGCCGGGGCCTAAATATATGACAATGGACTGTTCCAGTTTTGGCTGACGTGAAGCCTGATTCTCTGCTATGACATGAAGACTGATTCTCTGCTGACATGAAGCCTGAATCTCTGTTATGGGACCTCTCTCCTCTGTCTGGGTGCCAGGGCCTAAATATATGACACTGGACTGTTCCAGTTTTGGCTGACATGAAGCCTGATTCTCTGCTATGACATGAAGACTGATTCTCTGCTGACATGAAGCCTGATTCTCTGCTATCGGACCTCTCTCCAATTGATATTGGTTAATTTTTATTTATTTTATTTTTATTTTTATTCATTTCCCTATCCACATTTGTTTGCAGGGGATTTAACTACATTTTGCTGCCTTTTACAGCCCTCTAGCCCTTTCCTCGGCTGTTTTACAGCCTTTTTAGTGCCAAAAAGTTTGGGTCCCCATTGACTTCAATGGGGTTCGAGTTCGGGACGAAGTTCGGGTCGGGTTCGGATCCCGAACCCGAACATTTCCTGGAAGTTCGGTCGAACTTCTCGAACCCGAACATCCAGGTGTTCGCTCAACTCTAATTAAGGGGTTCCATATACCTGCTTCCACAAAATAAAGATTGAGGGGTGCGATATACCTGCTTCCACCAAATACTGATTGAGGCCTGCGATACACTTGTTTCCACAAAATACTGATTGAGGGGTGCGATATACCTGCTTCCACCAAGTATTGATTAAGGGGTTCTATATTCCTGCTTTCAAAAAATACAGATTGAGTAGTGCAATAAGCCTGCTTCCACCAAATATTTAGTCCTGCGATACACCTGCTTTTACAAAATACTAATTGAGGGGTTCTATATACCTGCTTCCACCAAATAATGATTAAGGGGTTCTATATCCCTGTTTCCACAAAATACTGATTGAGGGGTGCGATATACCTGCTTCCATAAAATACTGATTAAGGGGATTGATATACCTGCTTCCACCAAATATTGATTGAGGCCTGCAATACACCTGCTTCCACAAAATACTGATTAAGGGGTTTGATATACCAGTTTCCACCAAATACTGATTGAGGCCTGCTATATACTGTACCTGCTTCCACAAATGCTGCTCTTCTCTAGGGTCTTTGGCACAGGGTCATTTTGAAAATGACAGGCAGAAAAAGAGGAAGGCCGCTCCGCAGGGGTGGTAGTGGTGGGGCAGGTGCACCATGCCGGAGCCTAAGTGGGAATTTGAAGAAGGTGCGTGCAATTACGTCAAAGAACGCACCAGAGTTGGTTGAGTGGCTCATTCAGCTTTCCGCTTTTGTACCCTCCTCATCCTCTGTATCTGCACCCTACTCACTCTCTGCTGTGTGCACCCCCCAAAGACACTACCACCACCACCACCATAACCCCTTCACTTGAGTCAGAGGAAATATTTTCCCATCTTTTCCCAGACCTTACCGATGCACAGCCAATCTTGGCATCGGATGAGGAAGAGGAGGTAGCAACGGCTGCCTCCCAGCGGTCTGACGACAGTACCCAAATCGGCCCAAGTAGGGTGGTCCCCCCTATTTCTGCCTACTCCGAGATCTCTAATGTCAGTGGTGGTGAAGGTGACTATGATGACGTGTCGATGGACGTCACGTGGGTGCCCACAAGAGAGGAAGAGGAGGGGAGTTCAGAGGGAGAGATGGAGCAGCAGATAGGAGAAGGAGGAGAAGCAGGCAGAACTCGCAGTGCAGCGGAGGCAAAAAGCTCTTGCGCTACCAGGATGCCAGCGCATGGCTCCACAGTGTGGGCTTTTTTTAATTTGTCAGCTGCTGACAATAGTGTTGCCATCTGCAGTCTGTGCTGTCAAAGCATAAGTAGCGGTAAGCCCAACAGACACCTAGGGACGACCGCCTTAAGAATGCACCTGGCCTCCCATCACTGAGCCCAGTGGTAGCAACGCAGTCAGAACCCACAAAGCCACACTCCCGGCACTCCACATCCTGTCTCTTCTCCTTCTCCTCTCTCCTCCCAGTTGTCCTCCACTCCTCCTTCCACCGTGCCGTAGTCGCGTTCATCTGACAGAAGGCAGGCTTCCGTGGGCCAAATGTTTGAGCGTAAAAAGTTGATGACGCCATATAACCCTCTTGCCCAACGGCTGACCGCTGGCTTGTTGGAACTGCTAGCCCGCCAACTACTGCCATATAAACTGGTGGACTCAGAGGCTTTTAGAAAATTTGCGGCCATTGTCACACCGCAATGGAAAGTCCCTGGAAGAAAATATATCTCCCAGAAGGGCATCCCAGAGCTATATGGCCACGTTAGCGGCAAGTGAATATATCCCTGGCTCACAGTGTCGGTGGCAAGATACATCTGACCACAGACACGTGGTCTAGCAAACACGGGCAGAGAAGGTAAATAACTTTTACTGCCCAATGGGTGAACCTTCTGACGGTCGTCAAGCATGTAACCCGTGGCACCCATGTAGATTTGATGTTGCAGCCACGGAATGCATGCAGGCCTGCCTCTTCTTCTCGTCCTCCTACTCCATCCTCCATCTCTTCCTCAGCTGACTCCTCCTTTTCCACTGCTACCATCTCTTCCGCTGCTCCCCCAAGCTCCCCAGAATCTTTTTGACTTGCCAGGTGAGACGCTGCCATGCTCTGCTGCAGCTGTTGTGCCTGGAAGCCAAGAGCCACACCGGTCCTGCACTGCTTTCAGCTCTGCGGTCACAGGCGGATCAGTGGCTAACCCTGCTCAATTTGACAGTTGATAAAATGGTGTGCGACAACGGTGCCATTCTGCTGAGCTCGCTGAAACAGGGCAAAATAACACGTGCAGTGCATTGCACACGTCCTGAACTTAGTCGTTCAGCGATTCGTTGCCAAATACCCCAGGGTCCAGGACATCTTTCGGCAGGCCAGGAAAATATCTGGCCATTTTAGAAGATCTTACACTGCCATGGGTCATCTTGTTGATGTTCAGCTGTGACACCACCTGCCCGTCAAATGTCTTATTTTTGACAGCTCTACACGCTGGAACCCCACCTTGTATATGCTTGAAAGGCTGCTCCAGCAGCAATGTGCCATTAACGATTATCTGAAGATGAAAAAGTCGCAATGCTGAATGAATTCCCAGGGAGGCTACTCCATCTGAGACAAGTCAGCAGGAGTCTGAAGAGGGTTCAGAGGAGGATGGTGGCTGGGGGAGAAAAAGGAGGAGCAAGAAGAGCAGGATTTGAGGGGGATTTTAAACTTTTCCTGGATTCCTGGTGTTGTCCGTGGCTGGGGGGAGGAGACCGAGGACGACATTCTCCTGGGCGATGAGCAGGAGCCAGGGAGCTCCACCGCTTCGAATTCAGTGCAAATGGGCGCCTTTATGCTCCAGTGTTTGAAGAGGGACCCCCGTATATAAAGCATAAGGCAAGGACCTTTACTGGGTGGCAACGGTACTTAGACCCCCGGTACAAACACAAAATGGTGGACATGTTTCCAGTATCACAGAGGGCTGGCAGAATGTAGCATTTCCAGGCCTTGCTGCAAGAGATGCTGCATTTTGCTGTTGCGGGCGCTGGCAGGGGAAATTCCACTCACACCGAAACAGGTGCGGGTACCAGTCCTACCACGCCTGCAAGAAGAGGGTGGTTTGAAGATGTGTTGGTCACTTAGGATATGAGATCATTCTTGCAGCCAACCTATCGAAAGCCGCCCGCCAGATCCAGCCTCAGGAAACACATAGACCGACAGGTGTCCTACTACATCGGGTTAACGGCTGATGTGGACGCTCTGAGAAGTGATGAATCCCTGGACTACTGGGTGTGCAGGCTTGACCTGTGGCCAGAGCTGGCACAATTTGCCGAGTGTCCTGTCCGAAAGGACATTCAGCGCAGCAGGGGGACCGTGACCGATAAGTGCACTCGCCTAGCTCACGACAGTGTGGACTAACTCACATTTCTAAAAATGAATGAGGCATGTATCTTGGAGGAATTAAACACCTGTGACGACCACGTGTAATTTAATTTCCTCACCCACATACTGTATATCCGCCACCACCCAGAACAAAGAATGGTCCTGTACTCCACTGGCCTACAGAAAAATTGTTTTCCACTGACCGTCTAACTATACCTCCAGCCACATAATCACTTGTTCTTTTCTGTCAGGTGAATGCCTAATTTTTGGGGCCTATGCTGGCCTACAGTAAAATTGTTATCCACTGACCGTCTAATATACCTCCAGCCACATAATCACTTGTTCTTTTCTGTCAGGTGAATGCCTAATTTTTGGGTCCTATACTCCACTTGCCTACAGTAAAATTGTTATTCAGTGACCACCTAATGTACCTCCAGCCACATATTCACTTGTTTTTTTCTGTCAGGTGAATGCCTAATTTTTGGGGCCTGTACTCCACTGGCCTACAGTAAAATTGCTATTCAGTGACCACCTTATGTACCTCCAGCCATCTAATCACTTGTTCTTTTCTGTTAGGTGAATGCCTAATTTTTTGGGCCTGTACTGGCCTACAGTAAAGTTGTTATCCATTGACCGTCTTATATACCTCCAGCCACATAATTACTTGTTCTTTTCTGTCAGGTGAATGCCTAATTTTTTGGGCCTTTTCTCCACTGGGCTACAGTAAAATTGATATTCAGTGACTGCCTAATCTACCTCCACCCACATAATCACTTGTTCTTTTCTGTCAGGTGAATGCCTAATTTTTAGGGCCTGTACTCCACTGGCCTACAGTAAAATTGTTATTCAGTCACCGCCTAATGTACCTCCAGCCACATACGGTAATCACTTGTTCTTTTCTGTCAGGTGAATGTCTAATTTTTGGGGCCCGTACTCTCATGGCCTAAAATAAAAATGTTCTAGGCTTCAGCAGGGCACATTTTTGAGAGTTTCCCTTTAAGACGCCAAAAAATGGCCCCTGATTAAAATACATATTTTTTGTGGGAATTTTTGCCATTGATCCCCCTCTGGTATGTCATTGTCCATGTTGTGGGACTATTTGTGCTCTAATAGTAAGTATTTGGTGGCTGCAAATATGACCTGAAGGTTTTTCAGGTTCACCTGATATTAAAGTGAATGGTTTGCGAGCATAGAATCACGAACGCACGTTTGCGAAACGTCCCTGCCGATGTTCGTCTTGACTAACCACAGAGTGGCAAGGTGACCAAGTGTGGAGATGGTAGCAGCAGCAGCAGCAGCATCAGGATACCACAGAGTGGCAAGGTGACATAGTGTGGAGATGGCAGTAGCAGCAGCAGCATCAGGAGGATACCACAGAGTGGCAAGGTGACATATTATTGAGATGGCAGTAGCAGCAGCAGCATCAGGATACCACAGAGTGGCAAGGTGATATAGTGTGGATATGGAAGTAGCAGCAGCAGTAGACTCAAACGGATACCACAGAGTGGCAAGGTGACATAGTGTGGAGATGACAGTAGCAGCATCAGCATCAGGATACCACATATGGTGACGCTGCATATGTTTACCCCTACAGGGGTGTAGTGGCAACATTGGCACCCTGGCCACACTTCACCTTCTGCCCACATATTCTACATATGGCCATGTTAACCTCCTCCGGCAGCTTAACAAAAAACTGCCACACCGCCGAGTATGTGATTTTCTCCTCAACAGTCCGCAATGACTGACTGCTACCGCCACTGCAGGTAGGCTGCTGCGAAGCAGGTGGTCTACCCCGCGGCATGTTTGGCTCCTGACCTCCCACTGATGCCACCCTGCTGACTCCCAGCCATGCTTTCAACACATATAACAGCCGACGTGAACTGAGAATGTATTTTTCTTTTTGTACTGAAATAGGCCACTAAATTCTTTCAACACATTTACCCGCTGACGTGAACTGAGAATATATTTTTCTTTTTGTACTGAAATAGGCCACTAGACACTTTCAACACAAATTACCGCCAAAGTGAACTGAGAATATATTTTTCTTTTTGTACTGAAATACAAAATAACACATATAACCTCCGCACTGACTGACCGCTACCACTGCTGCTTCTTTCTCGAAACCCTGCACCACTATTTCCCGGTCAGGTAGGCTGCTGCGAAGCAGGTGGTCTACCCCGGAACGTTTGGCTCCCGACCTCCCACTGCTGCCACCCTGCTGACTCCCAGCCATGCTTTCAACACATATAACCGCCGACTTAAACTGAGAATATATTTTTCTTTTTGTACTGAAATAGGCCACTAAATGCTTTCAACACATATAACCGCCAAAGTGAACTGAGAATGTATTTTTCTTTTTGTACTGAAATATGCCACTAAACGCTTTCGCCACAAATAACTGCAACAGTGAAGTGCGTATATATTTTTTTCCTTTTGGTAATGAAATAGGACACTGAACGCTTTTACCACATATAACTGAAGTGAAATGTGTATATATTTTTGTTTTGTACTGAAATAGGCCACTAAAGAATTTCACCACAAATAAATGCAATAGTGAAGTGCGTATATTTTTTTCCTTTTGGTAATGAAATAGGACACCGAACTCTTTCACCACATAAAACTGCAAAAGTGAAATGCGTATATATTTTTCGTTTTGTACTGAAATAGGCCACTAAAGTCTTTCACCACAAATAAATACAACAGTGAAGTGCGTATATTTTTTTCCTTTTTGTACCTGAAATTGGACACTGAACGCTTTTGCCACATATAACTGCAGAAGTGAAATGCCTATATATTTTTCCTTTTTGCACTGAAATAGGCCACTAAACTCTTTCAGCACAAATAACTGCAGAAGTGAAATGCGTATATATCTTTCTTTTTCCACAGATATAAGCCACTAATGGCTTTTCAACATGGCACTTGCACCCCAAAAACAAGAACAAATTGCTGGAATGCCAGAGCTGTATAATAGCTATTTTGATCCCCAAATAATGTTTCCCTGCACTTGTAAATCACATTTTTTTTCACAATTAGGTTTGTCTAGCACTGTTGCTAGTGACTTCAGACATCTCTCCCTGCACTAAGATGCTGTGAAATGATTCCTCCCTATCCTTAGTTTTTTCTTTTTTTTTTTTTTCACAATGAGGTTTTTCCTATAGCTGTCCCTATCGCCTTCTCACGTCTGACCCTGCAGTCAGAACACTGGAAAATATCTGACTCTAAGATGGCCGCCGTATTTATAGGGCTGTGACATCACAGGGCTGGCTGCTGATTGGCTGCATGGCATTATCGGTCAGCCCGCCTTCCCAGAGTTCCTTGCCCCATGTCCTCACATGTGTAGCCGCCATTGTAGCTGCTATTTTAGGAAAAATTGTGATTCCTTACCACGAAGTGCAAGGAAATTTGCATTAATTGCGAATTAAATTTTTCCTGAAATTCTGATCAAATTCCACTTCGTCTGATTCGATTCTCTAATTATAACTGTAATATTGTTTTAGACAGAAAGTAAAAATATATTTCGAGAATAGCTTGATGCCTTCTTGGCTCTTAATGAATGCCCACTCTATTAGCATTCATGCTGGGCTGATGTCATCTACATTTAACTAATTAGTGAACTGTGAAGCAAAGAACAAGACATGTACAGAAATTAGTCAGTGGTAAAATATAGAAAGTAGGCATACTTGTTTTTGAAGTGTTCTAAATTTGAACGACCCTGAGATTGCATCAAGTTCAGGAGAAATGTTGCAGTACAGAGATTGAAAGGCTGTAAAAGACTTTTGCTTTGAGATTCTCAATAGAGGACAGAACCTTGTCTATAAAACCGTACTAAAAGTGACAGTGTTAATACACGGACTGAATGTATGCCTTCCAGGCAGAATCTCTGTATGTTAACTGCCAAATTGCTGTAAAACTAAAATGGACATGACAGCATTGACCAACGTGTGGGATTTAATGCATACATTACAATGATTTGTTTTAACTGTCTAAAGTTTAAGTAAAATACTGCTCCATATATTGTAATTCTATTTTCTAATAAGCTTAATTTTTCATAATTTTAGAATATTGATGATATTTTAACTTGCATATCAACATTTAATAATTTCATTGTTTGTTTGTTTTTTGTTCATTAATGATGAAATATGATATATTTTTGTGCAGGTGTGGGATGCAATATATCCTTATGTTATATTGATGCTTATATTTGGCTAGCTTTGCACGGGTATATTTTCATATTTTATTTAATGTTTATGTGTGTGATTAAAAGATATCCATGGTGTCCCCCATAACAGTGATATCCACAGCACCCTGCCCCCTTAACAGTGACCTCCACAGTGTCCCACCCTCTTAATATTGACCTCCGCAGTGGCCTGCCCCCTTAACAGTAACCTCCACAGTGCCCCACCATTAACAGTGTCCTCCACGGCAGCCCGCCCCTTAACACTGTGTTAAGCGTTTGATTGGACAGCACTCCTCTTTCTTCAGTATGGTGCTCAATGGTAGTTAGGGTCAATATAATAGAGATAAACCATGGCACTCATTATATAAGGTTGAATCAATTATGCTTTTTAATCATAAATCCATCCAGGAAAAAATAGTATAAACTGGGCAACGTTTCGGTCCTATCACAGGACCTTGCTCACGGCCTTAGTATCAGATGCATGTTGTCTTCTGGATGGCGCCATTAACGCCATCCAGCAGACAACATGCATCTGATACTAAGGCCGTGAGCAAGGTCCTGTGATAGGACCAAAATGTTGCCCAGTTTATCCTATTTATTCCTGGATGGATTTATAATTAAAAAGCATAATTGATTCAACCTTATATAACGAGTGCCGTGGTTTATCTCTACTATATCGCCCCTTAATACTGACCCCCCCCACAGCGCCTCACCCCTTAACATTGACCTTCACAGAGGCCCTCCCCTTAACTGTGACCTCCACAGCAGCCTGCCCCCTTAGCTGTGACCTCTACAGAGGACCTCACCCATAATGACATTCACAGTGACCATATCAGTAACCTCCACAACACCCTGCCTCCTTAACAGTGAACCACACAGTGTCCCACCCAAGAAACAGTGACCTCAACAGCACCCGTTCCCGTAACTGTGACTTCTTCAGAGCCCCGTTAATGGTGACCTCTACAGTGACCTATAGCAGAGAAGAACTGGTTGTGTTTTTATGGCAACCTGGTGTGAAATGTATGTTAAGACTGAAAGACCTGCGAGCTTCTATCGTTTAAAAAAGGTCAAGTGAACATGTGTATGGCTGTTAGTATATCAGTGAAGAACCTATGAACTTCTATTGGCTAATAAGGATCATGTGATGGTGCAATATTTGCATTTTTTGGGAATATCTCAAAAACTGTACGTCCTAGATACTTGATGTACCTATATACTAAATTTGGTGCAGATCAGTCAAGTCGTTTGGCCATGCATAAAGAACAGACAGACCACAGACAGAAATTCATGCTTATATATGAGATAAGTACAATACAAATATATCAGTATCTACATTTTGCACACAGAAGGCACCATATCACATTGATTAGATTAGCAATCATGATTACCAACTGACAGCAATGTCACCTACTAATTATTTTTAGAGACTGGCAGTGTTTTAGGATGCATGCCTGACAGCAATGGCATGATTCAATCAAAGCAGTATATGTAGAGCAATACAATTTGCTCTGGCAATCTATACTGTGTTGAGAACCTAGAAATGGCAATTCAAAACTACACTAACAGATTTCTGAATATGGTAACATGTCATAGCCTCATATTACATGACAAAAGCCATTGAAATAGTCAATTAAAAGTTTCTTTACTCACTATAAATCAAGATGTTGACGGGGGACTGAAGTCAACCACTGGCCATAGCGGTGACCTGTCACCTGTGCAGCATGTGACCCAGTGGGTTCCCGCATAGTGACAGGTCACAGCTGCGGCCATTGATTGGCTGCAGCAGTCACGTGTCCTCCATCGATGCTGAGAAATAAATAAATTGCAGAGCCAGTGATGTTGTGATGAGTCTTGATCAAATCGGTGGGGACCAAGTAAGTATGATTACCACCGCATGTCCAGCCTCTCTCTGAGGTCTTAAAGTTGTATAACTTCTTTTATTCCATTGCTGAACCACTGATGGAGAAATGAAGCATTACATGGTGCTCACTAAAGTTAGTGGGCTGTCTGTATTAAGGCATGGATGTGCGTGGTAAACTAGAGCCACTTTATATAGCCACTCTCTGCTCAAGCTATTCGGTGGGAGCCCTCCATATGGGAACCCCTGAATTAAATGGGGCCTTTGAGACCAGGAACGCCTTTGATATATGCCAGGATTAAAAAAAAGGCTCCCTTGTCACAGGTGCTCCATTTATAGCACTGAGTTCACTTCCCCTCCATTTCCAGATCTATTACTATTGGTCAATCAATAGTATAAGTGGTGACATGTGAAGGCACGGCATGCGATGGTGTTTGTGTAGACTACATCACACTTATGCTCTAGCATTTGCAGGAAGCAAAGGAAAAGGGAGCTTGAAGCTGGAACTGGAGTGCCAGTGACAGTTGAGTCTTTTTAAAATCCCTACACCCTGCCTGGCTATATCAAAAGGGGTTCCTGGTCTTAGGGAACACCTATAACTTGTAAAAGTGCCTTCTAAACCAGAAAACTCTTTGAGCAGTGGGGTGTCTACCCATCTCTTCTAGAGTGATACTTCCAGTAAAGCTGCCTGATATAAATTGCAGTCCCATTATATTGCATTTATACATTTTTTTTTTTAGAAATTCCGGTTAAACACATCTGTACATTAAAAATAAACATAACATTTATAGACAATTTAGTATTATTAATATATTACAAAAAGTACCATACAGTATGATTGTTATGAAACGACTGCAAAACATAATGTTAAACCAACTACTGTACATTACTGACTAGCTGAGCATTTTATTTTATGTTCTATGTGAGTTATAAGAAAGCAGTGCTACATTTTATGCAAAATAGAGGCTAAAATCTGCACTAAATAGTTTTGATGTGACATAAAAAGGAGACTTTTTGTTGTAATGCTATTGGCTTATAGTGGCCATAAATGCAGAAATTGTGTTAACTACCATTAATGACTCTACATAAAAGTGGTAATTGCATCCCTGTTACCAAGTTGATAAAAGTTGAGAAAATAAATGTTTCTATGAGCACTTTTACAAAATGTGGTGTTAAAACCACTATTTCTTAACAATTACCTATTCTATATATGTTATGTAATAAAATTAAATTTGAAGCGCACACATTACACAGCAGATGTGGGCCTGGTCAGGTTACTGTCAGAAGCGGACACCATCTACGGAAAAACTGCACTGGATATCACTGATATTTTAGGGATGCGCACACTTTAAACAGGAGATGTGGCGCGGATAATTTAACTGTCCGCAGCGGACACTGTCTATGGAAAAAGTACACTGGATATCACTGATATTTTAGGGATGCACACACTTTAGACATGAGATGTGGCACGAATAATTTAACTGTCCGCAGCAGACACCATCTGCAGAAAAAGTGTACTGGATGTCACTGATATTTTAGGGATGCGCACACTTTAAACGAAAGATGTGGCGTGGATAATTTAACAGTCCACAGAGTACACTGTTTACTGAAAAACTGCACGGGATGTCACTGATATTTTAGGGATGCGCACACTTTAACCACCTCAGCCCCCAGTGCTTAAACACCCTGAAAGACCAGGCCACTTTTTACACTTCTGACCTACACTACTTTCACCGTTTATTGCTCGGTCATGCAACTTACCACCCAAATGAATTTTACCTCCTTTTCTTCTCACTAATAGAGCTTTCATTTGGTGGTATTTCATTGCTGCTGACATTTTTACTTTTTTTGTTATTAATCGAAATTTAACGATTTTTTTGCAAAAAAATGACATTTTTCACTTTCAGTTGTAAAATTTTGCAAAAAAAAACGAGATCCATATATAAATTTTGCTCTAAATTTATTGTTCTACATGTCTTTGATAAAAAAAAAATGTTTGGGTAAAAAAAAAAATGGTTTGGGTAAAAGTTATAGCGTTTACAAACTATGGTACAAAAATGTGAATTTCCGCTTTTTTAAGCAGCTCTGACTTTCTGAGCACCTGTCGTGTTTCCTGAGGTTCTACAATGCCCAGACAGTACAAACACCCCACAAATGACCCCATTTCGGAAAGTACACACCCTAAGGTATTCGCTGATGGGCATAGTGAGTTCATAGAACTTTTTATTTTTTGTCACAAGTTAGCGGAAAATGATGATTTTTTTTTTTTTTTTCTTACAAAGTCTCATATTCCACTAACTTGTGACAAAAAATAAAAAGTTCTATGAACTCACTATGCCCATCAGCGAATACCTTGGGGTCTCTTCTTTCCAAAATGGGGTCACTTGTGGGGTAGTTATACTGCCCTGGCATTCTAGGGGCCCAAATGTGTGGTAAGGAGTTTGAAATCAAATTCTGTAAAAAATGACCTGTGAAATCCGAAAGGTGCTCTTTGGAATATGGGCCCCTTTGCCCACCTAGGCTGCAAAAAAGTGTCACACATCTGGTATCTCCGTACTCAGGAGAAGGTGGGGAATGTGTTTTGGGGTGTCATTTTATATATACCCATGCTGGGTGAGATAAATATCTTGGCAAAAGACAACTTTTCCCATTTTTTTATACAAAGTTGGCATTTGACCAAGATATTTATCTCACCCAGCATGGGTATATGTAAAAAGACACCCCAAAACACATTCCTCAACTTCTCCTGAGTACGGAGATACCAGATGTGTGACACTTTTTTGCAGCCTAGGTGGGCAAAGGGGCCCATATTCCAAAGAGCACCTTTCGGATTTCACAGGTCATTTTTTACTGAATTTGATTTCAAACACCTTACCACACATTTGGGCCCCTAGAATGCCAGGGCAGTATAACTACCCCACAAGTGACCCCATTTTGGAAAGAAGACACCCCAAGGTATTCCGTGAGGGGCATGGCGAGTTCCTAGAATTTTTTATTTTTTGTCACAAGTTAGTGGAAAATGATGATTTTTTTTTTTTTTTTCATACAAAGTCTCATATTCCACTAACTTGTGACAAAAAATAAAAACTTCCATGAACTCACTATGCCCATCAGCGAATACCTTGGGGTCTCTTCTTTCCAAAATGGGGTCACTTGTGGGGTAGTTATACTGCCCTGGCATTCTAGGGGCCCAAATGTGTGGTAAGGAGTTTGAAATCAAATTCAGTAAAAAATGACCTGTGAAATCCGAAAGGTGCTCTTTGGAATATGGGCCCCTTTGCCCACCTAGGCTGCAAAAAAGTGTCACACATCTGGTATCTCCGTACTCAGGAGAAGTTGAGGAATGTGTTTTGGGGTGTCTTTTTACATATACCCATGCTGGGTGAGATAAATATCTTGGTCAAATGCCAACTTTGTATAAAAAAATGGGAAAAGTTGTCTTTTGCCAAGATATTTCTCTCACCCAGCATGGGTATATATAAAATGACACCCCAAAACACATTCCCCACCTTCTCCTGAGTACGGAGATACCAGATGTGTGACACTTTTTTGCAGCCTAGGTGGGCAAAGGGGCCCATATTCCAAAGAGCACCTTTCGGATTTCACAGGTCATTTTTTACTGAATTTGATTTCAAACTCCTTACCACACATTTGGGCCCCTAGAATGCCAGGGCAGTATAACTACCCCACAAGTGACCCCATTTTGGAAAGAAGAGACCCCAAGGTATTCGCTGATGGGCATAGTTAGTTCATGGAAGTTTTTATTTTTTGTCACAAGTTAGTGGAATATGAGACTTTGTATGAAAAAAAAAAAAAAAATCATCATTTTCCACTAACTTGTGACTAAAAATTAAAAATTCTAGGAACTTGCCATGCCCCTCACGGAATACCTTGGGGTGTCTTCTTTCCAAAATGGGGTAACTTGTGGGGTAGTTATACTGCCCTGGCATTTTACATGGGCCCTAATGTGTGGTAAGTAGGTAAATGACCTGTGAAATCCGAAAGGTGCTCTTTGGAATGTGGGCCCCTTTGCCCACCTAGGCTGCAAAAAAGTGTCACACATCTGGTATCTCCGTACTCAGGAGAAGGTGGGGGATGTGTTTTGTGGTGTCATTTTACATATACCCATGCTGGGTGAGAGAAATATCTTGGCAAAGACAACTTTTCCCATTTTTTTTATACAAAGTTTGCATTTGACCAAGATATTTATCTCACCCAGCATGGGTATATGTAAAAAGACACCCCAAAACACATTCCTCAACTTCTCCTGAGTACGGAGATACCAGATGTGTGACACTTTTTTGCAGCCTAGGTGGGCAAAGGGGCCCAAATTCCTTTTAGGAGGGCATTTTTAGACATTTGGATACCAGCATTCTTCTTACGCTTTGGGGCCCCTAAAATGCCAGGGCAGTATAAATACCCCACATGTGACCCCATTTTGGAAAGAAGACACCCCAAGGTATTCAATGAGGGGCATGGCGAGTTCATTGAAAAAAAAAATTTTAGGCACAAGTTAGCGGAAATTGATTTTTTTGATTTTGTTCTCACAAAGTCTCCCTTTCCGCTAACTTGGGACAAAAATTTCAATCTTTCATGGACTCAATATGCCCCTCAGCGAATACCTTGGGGTGTCTTCTTTCCAAAATGGTGTTATTTGTGGGGTGTTTGTACTGCCCTGGCATTTGAGGGTCTCCGCAATCATTACATGTATGGCCAGCATTAGGAGTTTCTGCTATTCTCCTTATATTGAGCATACGGGTAATGAGATTTTTTTTTTTCCGTTCAGCCTCTGGGCTGAAAGAAAAAAAATGAACAGCACAGATTTCTTCATTCGCATCGATCAATGTGGATGAAAAAATCTCTGCCAAAAAAAGAAAAAGGAGGGGAAAGCCGTCTGCCAGGACATAGGAGCTCCGCCCAACATCCATACCCACTTCAGCTCGTATGCCCTGGCAAACCAGATTTCTCCATTCACATCAATCGATGTGGATGAATAAATCATTGCCGGGATTTTTTTTTTTATATATACAAAGTGTTTGCCAAAGTATATGAACACCGCCACCTCCTCAGCTCATATGCCTCGGCAAACATATCTTTTACTGCAGAGGAGAAATCTCGTCTTGCAGCGCCGCATACACCGACTTGCGTGTAATCTGACAGCAGCGCAATGCTTCTGTCCGAATGCACATCAGTGCTGCAGCTGGTCGATCGGATGGTCCACCTGGAAGGTGTCATGGTCTTACCTGCTTGCTGCTCTCCTTCGTTTGACATGTGCTGGCGGCCATCTTGGGTCCTGGGTTTCTTGTAGCCTTCCACCCTGCGGCTCCTCCTTCCCCTGGGAGGAGCTGGATGCCTAGCTCATATATATAGGAGGTCTGTGGCTTCAGTTCCTTGCTTGGTCCTCTTGTGTTCACATGCTTCTAAGACTGCTGCTGCTTCTGGTTCCTGATCCTGGCTTCGTCTGACTACCCTGCTGGTTCCTGATCCTGGCTTCGTCTGACTACCCTGCTGGTTCCTGATCCTGGCTTCGTCTGACTACCCTGCTGGTTCCTGATCCTGGCTTCGTCTGACTACCCTTCTGGTTCCTGACCTCTGGCTTCGCAAAGACTCTGCTCGGTTTCACCATCCGTTTGGACTTTTGCTTTACAGCTTTATTTTCAATAAAGCCTTCTTATTTTCATTTATCTCTTGTTGTACGTCTGGTTCATGGTTCCGTGACATTAGGACCAAGCCATGAATTCTGACGGTACAGGGCCATCCTCGCTACCCACGCTGGTTGCCAGACTTGATCAGCAGGATCACCTGTTGGGTCGGTTCGCTGTGGCGTTGCAAACCCTGCTTGAACGCACGGCTCATTTCGCTCCCGTTGCCGATGGGTCGGTTGTCGCTCCTGGGCTCGCTCCTACTGCCGCTCCGGTTGTTGCGCCAGAGTCTACCCCGACACCTGTTGTTGCGCCTGCGGTGTTTCGGGGTATGACCGGTTCTGCCCCTCTTCCACAGCGCTTTGGGGGAGAGCCAACTCAGTGCCGAGGTTTCCTTAACCAGGTGGGCATTTATTTCGAGTTGCTGCCACATGCCTTTCCTACTGAGAGATCAAAGGTGGGCTTCTTGATCTCGCTGCTCTCGGACAAGGCCTTGGCCTGGGCCAGCCCTTTATGGGAGAACAACAATCCGGTGGTTGCCGAGTTTTCCGGTTTTGTTGCTTCTCTTCGGAAGGTATTCGATGTGCCGGCTCGTGCTGCCTCTGCTGCGAAGCTCCTTATGTCCATCAGACAGGGTTCACGATCCGTAGCTGAATAAGCCATTGAGTTTCGTACCCTGGCAGCAGAGGTGGGCTGGAATAATGAGGCTCTGGTCGCTGCTTTCTCTCATGGTCTCTCGGATGCCTTGAAGGATGAGGTTGCAGCTAAGGACCTACCAGTTGAGCTCGAGTCTCTTATTTCTTTCCTGATTTTGATTGACACCAGACTCAGGGAGAGACCTTCCTTTAAGGAGAACCTGCGGAGGTCTTCTAACAGATTGGTGCCTACGTTTGCTGTCCCACCCGTGCCTCCCTCTCCTCCCACGCCTCCTGGGGATGACTTGTCTGGGGGTGAACCCATGCAGCTGGGGTTTGCTCGCCTGTCCGAGGGGGAGAGGGCACTCCGGAGACGCGAGGGCCGATGCATGTACTGTGGTCTCGGTGGGCATTTTCGGTTGGCATGTCCGAACCGTCCGGGAAACGCTCGTACCCTGAGATCCTGTCGGGGGCAGATCTTGGGTGGAGTCTCCTCGTCCCCGGTTTCCCGTGTTGACAAACCACTGATCACTGTTGTCCTCTCCTGGGTCGGGGGCTCGGTGACGACCCAGGCGTTGGTGGACTCTGGTGCTGGTGGTTTGTTCATTGATAGTGTGTTCGCTGCCGCCAATTCCATTCCTCTGCAGGCTCGAGGTTCCCCACTGGCTCTTGAGGCGATAGACGGCAGACCCCTTCTGCCGCCACACGTGACTCATGAGACCCTTCCAGTGGGGATAGCCATTGGTGCCGTTCACAGAGAGTCGGTCTGCCTCCAGGTTATTTCGTCTCCACACTACTCGGTGGTCTTGGGGTACCCCTGGCTCCAGAAGCATAATCCGACTTTCGATTGGAGATCGGTCGAGATCCTCTCGTGGTCACCGCAGTGTGGGGCTAGTTGCATCCATGGGTCTGTCAAGTTGCTGTGTACTTCCTCGGACTCTCTGTTGCCTCCTGAATACGAGGAGTACCGGGATGTATTCGATAAGGTGCGCGCGGTTGCCCTACCTCCGCACCGCCCATACGATTGTGCCATAGAGTTACAATCTGGTGCCGTTCCTCCTCGTGGCAAAGTCTATCCACTGTCGGTAGCGGAGAATGAGGCCATGGAGGAGTACGTGAGGGAGGCGCTTTCACGCGGACACATTCGCAAATCTTCGTCCCCGGCAGGGGCTGGATTTTTCTTTGTGAAAAAGAAGGGCGGTGAGTTGAGGCCTTGCATCGATTACAGGGGTCTCAATCGCATCACGATCAAGAACGCTTACCCGATACCCTTGATTTCCGAGCTGTTCGATCGCCTTAAAGGGGCCACGGTCTTTACCAAACTCGACCTGAGGGCGGCATATAACCTGGTAAGGATCAAGGCGGGCGATGAGTGGAAGACCGCGTTTAACACCAGGACCGGTCATTACGAATCCTTGGTTATGCCCTTTGGGTTGTGCAATGCGCCCGCAGTCTTTCAGGAATTCATCAACGATGTTTTCCGTGACCTGTTGCAGCAGTGTGTGGTGGTCTATTTGGATGACATCTTGGTATATTCTGAATCCATGGAGGCCCACATTCTGGATGTCAGACGAGTGTTGCAACGGTTACGAGAGAACAAGCTGTTCGGTAAGCTTGAGAAATGCGAATTTCACCGATCCCAGGTAACCTTCTTAGGTTACATCATTTCCGCTGAGGGGTTCTCCATGGATCCTGAGAAGGTTTCGGCTGTCTTACAGTGGCCCCAGCCCAGTGGTCTTCGTTCCCTGCAGCGCTTTTTGGGCTTCGCCAATTATTATCGGAAGTTCATCAGGGACTTTTCCATGCTGGCCAAGCCTCTCACGGATCTGACCAGGAAGGGCAGTAATTCCCAGGTCTGGCCGCTCGAGGCCATCCGAGCTTTTGAGGCCCTAAAGTCCGCCTTTGTGTCGGCTCCGATTCTGTCGCATCCCAACCCTGGGTTGCCCTTTGTCCTCGAGGTGGACGCGTCTGAGACGGGAGTAGGCGCCCTTCTGTCTCAGCGTAGAACACCAGAGGGTCCTCTGCTTCCTTGTGGGTTTTACTCCCGGAAACTGTCTTCCGCGGAGTGCAACTATCAGATTGGTGACAGGGAGTTATTGGCCATCGTGCAGGCCCTTAAAGAATGGAGGCACTTGCTCGAGGGTTCGGTGGTTCCGGTTCTCATCCTGACGGACCACAAGAATCTGACCTACCTTTCTGAGGCCAAGAGATTGACACCACGTCAGGCCAGATGGGCTCTGTTCTTGTCACGTTTTAATTACGTGGTCTCCTACCTACCCGGTTCCAAGAACATCAGGGCGGATGCCTTATCACGGCAGTACTCCGAGCTGTCCAGGGAGGAGTCGATTCCGACTTCGGTCATACCTCCGAATCAGATCCTGGCCGCCATTCGCACCAGCCTGACCTCTCCCCTGGGTGAGCAGATTTTGGCGGCTCAATCTGGTGCTCCCTCTGGGAGACCCAACGGCAGATGTTTTGTGCCTGAGGAGTTGCGCACTCGGTTGTTGCGAACCTACCATAACTCCAAGACCGCGGGGCATCCTGGAAAGAATCAGCTGTCCTGGGCTGTTTCACGTCTGTTCTGGTGGCCTTCCCTACGTTCCGACATCGCCGCATATGTAGCGGCATGCTCCGTTTGTGCCCAGAGTAAGTCCCCTCGGCACCTTCCGTTGGGCCTTCTGCAACCCATAGCCACCGGGGAGCGCCCATGGTCACACCTGGGGATGGATTTCATTGTGGACCTCCCTGCATCCCGAGGCCATACGGTCATTCTCATGATTGTGGATCGGTTTTCCAAAATGTGCCACTGTGTTCCTCTCAAGAAGTTACCCTCTGCACAAGAGTTGGCCACGATTTTTGCCAGGGAGGTCTTCCGGTTGCACGGTTTGCCTAAGGAGATTGTGTCGGATCGGGGGAGTCAGTTTGTGTCCAGGTTCTGGCACGCCTTTTGCTCCCAGTTGGGGATTCATCTCTCCTTCTCCTCGGCCTACCACCCTCAGTCCAATGGGGCCGCAGAACGATCCAATCAGGCCTTGGAGCAGTTCCTTCGTTGCTATGTCTCCGATCACCAAGACAATTGGGTTGACCTCCTGCCTTGGGCTGAGTTTGCCAGGAACACGGCGGTGAACTCTTCCTCTGGGACGTCTCCCTTCATGGCCAATTATGGGTTCCAACCTGCCGTGTTACCGGAGGTATTCTCTCGCCAGGATATTCCGGCTGTGGAGGATCACCTTTCCGTCCTACGTGCTTCTTGGGTACAGATCCAGAAGTCCCTTGAGGTCTCTGCGCAGCGCCAGAGATTCCAGGCTGATCGCAGACGAGCGCCTGCTCCTTCCTACCAGGTCGGAGACCGTGTATGGTTGTCCACCCGCAACCTCAACCTTCGAGTGCCCACTCCCAAGCTGGCGCCTCGCTTTGTTGGTCCCTTCCGAGTGCTTCGCAGGGTAAACCCGGTAGCCTATGCCCTTGCGCTTCCTCCTGGCATGCGGATCTCCAACGTGTTTCATGTCTCCCTGTTGAAGCCACTGGTGTGTAATCGTTTCACTTCCTCGGTTCCTCGGCCTCGTCCGGTCCAAGTGGGCAATCGTGAGGAATATGAGGTGAGCAATATCCTGGACTCACGCCTGGTCCGCGGTCGGTTGCAGTTTTTGGTCCATTGGCGTGGTTATGGTCCAGAGGAGCGTTCCTGGGTTCCCTCCGCAGATGTCCATGCTCCTGCCTTGCTCCGAGCCTTCCACGCACGCTTCCCTCAGAAACCGTTTTGTGCTCCGCGGAGGAGGGGCCCTTGAGGGGGAGGTACTGTCATGGTCTTACCTGCTTGCTGCTCTCCTTCGTTTGACATGTGCTGGCGGCCATCTTGGGTCCTGGGTTTCTTGTAGCCTTCCACCCTGCGGCTCCTCCTTCCCCTGGGAGGAGCTGGATGCCTAGCTCATATATATAGGAGGTCTGTGGCTTCAGTTCCTTGCTTGGTCCTCTTGTGTTCACATGCTTCTAAGACTGCTGCTGCTTCTGGTTCCTGATCCTGGCTTCGTCTGACTACCCTGCTGGTTCCTGATCCTGGCTTCGTCTGACTACCCTGCTGGTTCCTGATCCTGGCTTCGTCTGACTACCCTGCTGGTTCCTGATCCTGGCTTCGTCTGACTACCCTTCTGGTTCCTGACCTCTGGCTTCGCAAAGACTCTGCTCGGTTTCACCATCCGTTTGGACTTTTGCTTTACAGCTTTATTTTCAATAAAGCCTTCTTATTTTCATTTATCTCTTGTTGTACGTCTGGTTCATGGTTCCGTGACAGAAGGTAAAAAAAACAAAACAAAAAAGAAAAAACCAGGCCGCAAAGCAATAACTTTATTAACTTTAGAACAGAACATATTAACTTTTTTAAACTTTTTTAACTTTTTTACTTACCGGTAATTTTTTTTTTTTTTTTTTTTTTTTTTTACCTTTATAGAACAAACCTCTCCTTCCCCATGGGACAATGTGCAAAGCGCAAATCGCCCAAAGATGTGGCGAAGTACGTTATGCACTTTATCCCAGGTGAAAGGAGAGGTTTGCAGCAGCTGTGAGAGAAAGGGCCCTAATAGCCCTGTGTGCCTGTCCTGGTGAGATGTGATCCCTATGCTAGGTGTACCTGTGTGTGGTACTTCCGGAAACACTCTCCTAAGCATAGGGCAGGGTGGTCCGGACAGTCAGGACAGAAATAGCGGGTGTCACGCCTTATTCCACTCCTGCTACAGACACGACATTTTTTTCGGGGTGGCGGTTGGGTTGAGGTACCAGCAACGACACTGGGGAAATGTCGCTCGTGTAGACGGCTAACTACACTGGTGGATGGGGCCACGGAACCTCCTGGGTAAAGGAGGTTCTCGATGATCTCTTCCTGGAATTTGAGGAAGGATCGTGTTCTCCCAGCCTTACTGTAGAGAACAAAACTATTGTAGAGCGCCAATTGAATTAAATATACAGACACCTTCTTATACCAGCGTCTGGTTCTGCGGGAAACTAAATAGGGAGCCAACATCTGGTCATTGAAGTCCACCCCTCCCATGAGCGCATTATAGTCGTGGACTGAGAGGGGCTTTTCAATGACACGGGTTGCCCTTTGAATTTGTATTGTCGTGTCTGCGTGAATGGAGGAGAGCATGTAAACGTCACGCTTGTCTCTCCATTTCACCGCGAGCAGTTCTTCGTTACACAAGGCAGCCCTCTCCCCCCTTGCAAGACGGGTGGTTACAAGCCGTTGGGGGAAGCCCACGCGACTAGTTCGCGCGGTGCCACAGGCGCAAATCCGTTCTAGAAACAAATGCCTAAAGAGGGCCACACTTGTGTAAAAATTGTCCACATAAAGATGGTACCCCTTGCCGAATAAGGGTGACACCAAGTCCCAGACTGTCTTCCCACTGCTCCCCAGGTAGTCAGGGCAACCGACCGGCTCCAGGGTCTGATCTTTTCCCTCATAGATCCGAAATTTGTGGGTATAGCCTGTGGCCCTTTCACAGAGCTTATACAATTTGACCCCATACCGGGCACGCTTGCTTGGGATGTATTGTTTGAAGCCAAGGCGCCCGGTAAAATGTATTAGGGACTCGTCTACGCAGATGTTTTGCTCAGGGGTATACAAATCTGCAAATTTCTGGTTGAAATGGTCTATGAGGGGCCGAATTTTGTGGAGCCGGTCAAAAGCTGGGTGGCCTCTGGGACGGGAGGTGGTGTTGTCGCTAAAGTGCAGGAAACGCAGGATGGCCTCAAATCGTGTCCTGGACATAGCAGCAGAGAACATGGGCATGTGATGAATTGGGTGCGTTGACCAATATGACCGCAATTCATGCTTTTTTGTCAGGCCCATGTTGAGGAGAAGGCCCAGAAAAATTTTAAGTTCGGAAACTTGGACTGGTTTCCACCGGAAAGGCTGGGCATAAAAGCTTCCCGGGTTTGCGGTTATAAATTGTGTGGCATATTGGTTGGTCTCTGCCACGACTAAGTCCAAGAGCTCCGCAGTCAAGAACAGCTCAAAAAATCCCAGGGCCGTACTGATCTGAGCCGTCTCAACCCGAACTCCAGACTGGGCGGTGAAAGGGGGAACTACTGGTGCGGCTGAAGTTGGTGACTGCCAATCAGGGTTTGCCAGCACCTCAGGGATTCTAGGGGCTCTACGGGCCTGTCTGTGCGGTGGCTGCGACGGGGTAACTAGTGCACGTGCCACCGTACCAGCTTCAACTGCCCTTCTGGTGCTCGCTACTTTACCATGTTGTACGGCAGTGCTGGTACTAGGTCCAGGAAGGGCTGCGCTGCTGGTGTATGCCTCACCACGTGATCCGGCAGCGACAGCCCCACTCTGCTGCTCTTGAAGCGGATCCTGCATAACCTGTGGTCTAGCGACACGGGGCCGGGTACGCCTGGTGCTGCCAGGGACCTCAACCTCCTCGTCCGAACTTTGGGTCAGAGAGCCACTGCTTTCTACAGGTTCATATTCTGACCCGCTAGATTCGTCAGATGAGGGTTCCCACTCCTCATCCGACTGGGTCAGAATCCTGTAGGCCTCTTCAGAAGAATACCCCCTGTTTGACATTTGGACTACTAAATTTAGGGGTATTCCCTGAGACTACCCAAGAAAAAAAGCAAGCCTGTCTTACAAAGGGGAGGCTAGCGAAGTACCGGAGGCCGCTGCGGTTGATAAAAAATATCAAAACTGATTT
Organism: Bufo bufo; assembly: GCF_905171765.1. NCBI lineage: Eukaryota > Metazoa > Chordata > Amphibia > Anura > Bufonidae > Bufo > Bufo bufo. The sequence goes on along the minus strand of NC_053389.1, from coordinate 506,454,206 downwards.
TTTTATCGCCGCAGAGCGTGTAAAGTGAATGTGCAGTGATCAAAAAATAATAATTTTTTGTCACTGCGGTGGGGCGGGCGTGGGTGAACGCACGTGTGGGCGACCGATCAGGCCTGATCGGGCAAACACTGCGTTTTGGGTGGAGGGCGAACTAAAGTGACACTAATACTATTATAGATCTGACCGTGATCAGTTTTGATCACTTACAGATACTATAAAAGTACAAATGCTGATTAGCGATACGCTAAACAGCGAATAAAAGTGACTGCGGTGCGGTGGGGTGGGCGCTAACTGACGCTAACTACCTAACCAAGGGGCCTAAACTATCCCTAAAACCTAACAGCCAATACTAGTGAAAAAAAAAAGTGTCAGTTTACACTGATCACTTTTTGTCTTTCACTAAGTGATTGACAGGGGGCGATCAAGGGGTTAATTTGGATCATGGGGGTGATGGATGGTGATCAGGGGCTAAGGGCAGTGTTTGGTGTGTACTCACAGTGATGTCTGCTTCTCTGCTGGATCCAACCGACGAAAAGGACCAGCAGAGGAGCAGAGAAGCCATATAACAGATCATATTTACTAATATGATCTGTTATCTGGCTTGTGATTCGATTTTTTAAAAATCAGCAACCTGCCAGCGACGATCATTGGCTGGCAGGTTGCTGATGAAATACTCCTCGAACTTTTGCCGGCCCGCGATGCGCATGCGCGGGCCGGCTGTGACCAAAATCTCGCGTCTCGCGAGAGGACGCGCCGGTGCGTCCAGGAGGAATTAAACAACCACCTCCAGGACGCGTCTGTGCGTACAGCGGTCCGGAGGTGGTTAAACAGGAGATGTGGCGCGGATAATTTAACAGTCCGCAGCGAACACTGTCTATGGAAAAACTGCACTGGATGTCACTGATATTTTAGGGATGCGCACACTTTAAACAGGAGATGTTGTGCAGATAATTTAACAGTCCGCAGCGGACAACGTTTACTGAAAAACTGCACTGGATGTCGCTGATATTTTAGGGATGTGCACACTTTACACAGTAGATGTGGCACGGATAATTTAACAGTCCGCAGCGGACACCGTCCATGGAAAAACAGCACTAGATGTCACTGATATTTAAGGGATGCGCACACTTTAAACAGGAGATGCGGCGCGGATAATTTAACAGTCCGCAGTGAACACCATCTACTGAAAAACTGCACTGGATGTCACTGATATTTTAGGGATGCGCACACTTCAAACATGAGATAAGACACGGATAATTTAACAGTTCGCAGCAAACACCGTCATTATTCATTGCCAACTTGTAACTTTACCAAAATCCTATATATTTTTTTTGCTATCCAAACATTAAATCGGTTATCCCATGACTAATGTAAAAAATGAAAATCAGACATCATAAAGTAACTGACAATCTTTTTCTAGCAAAGATGCGACCATCCTTGTACCTCAAATGGATCCAGAGATCTCCCCCATTCATTGCTCTGCTAGATTTGTATCAAGCTAAAAGCTCAAGGGGAGTGTCATTTCTGCTGCAGCTAAGGGTGTGTGTCTCAGCTCTCCCTATCACAGCTCAGGAGGCAGTTCAAGGATCAAACTGAGCATGTGCGGCCTTCTAAGTGAGCAGGACAAAGAAATAGGAAAAAAACAAACAAACAGCCGGTGGCACTATACAGATACATTTTATTGAATAACTCAGTGGCAATGCTAAATTTTTAATTAAATGCATCTACAAAATTATTAGGATCCGGGTGCTGGTTTAAAATCTGTATAATATTTTTTATGGGACAACCACAGCTACATCATCCCCATCGAGTACTGTGTGCACATCACTGATGTCCTCCTCAACCGTTGTCACGGCCCTGGTAATCCCTCACCAAGGAGCAGGGGAGAAACAACCTGTTCATCCCCTGCTCCTTGGTGAGGGATTACCAGGGCGACTTAGGGTCTTTAGGTATCCTGAGTATGAGTCGTCCTACCATCGGGGTCTGCTCATACGGTGAGGAGTCAGGGAGAGGATTAGGGATGTTGTAGGAGGTGACCTGCTCCCTTATTACTCTTTTTGGCCAGGCTGATCCCCTTTACCCTTTGACACCGCACGGTGGGGGGTTTCCCCCACTCCCCGCCGTGACAGTATGACCACAAGGGCTCCTTGCTTGGCCTTCGGAAGAGGGCCCAGCATGTGTCGCCTGCCATTTTCTGGCGCACATGCTTATCCTCCGGAGGGAGGGTGAAAGGCGAGACGCTGTTAACAGTGCGGTTCACTGTGACAGTTGGTCGCAGTTGGTGTGAACCGTCACTAGTGTTTGCGTCCCTCCTCATCCATTCCTCAGTGGTTCAGGTGCGTGTGTTGTGTGCTGGATGCATTCCTTGGTGTACTGGCTGTGTGCTGGTTGGGGATGCATGCCGTCAGCGACCTGCTGTGAACCGTGTCTGAGGTGGACGCAGCGTTCAGTGAGGTTTCTCTGGGCTGTTTGGTGGCTGGTGCCCTGGTTCCTGTTTGTTGTTCCAGGGGCTGGCGGCAGTCTTAGAGAGACATCCTTGCTCTGACACTGATCCTTTTACTTTCCCCTACACCCCCCGTCCTGTTGTTTTTTGGGTGTTCTGTTTTGTTCCCCTTTTTTTTGGTGGGGGGGCTTTGAGGGGTGGGAGTGTCACGGCCTATGGGGTGCGCTGTGACACTGTTGCTACGCTTGCGGTTGCCCGCGGCAACGTGTTGCTGTGTGAGCATGCGGTGGCAGTGTCTCGGCCTTCTGGGTGATTGTCGTGATATTGTTGCCACGCATGCTGTTGCCTGCGGCAACATGTAGCTTTCTATGCTTGTGTGTGCACTTCCTCTTTAAGTGTCTTTCTTCCCTTGTCTGGTGTTGGAAGGGTTAACTCCCTTCCTAGTGTTTTGTGAACACTGGGTATGTGTGTGTGGGTGTGGCTGCTTGGGCTATTTAGCCTCTGCCGGATGCCTGAAGCTGAGGGGTACTCCAGCCATGGTGTATGCTGGAGCTATCCTCCTGGTCTTCATATTCCATCTGTCCAGTGAGGGCCACCCTTGTGGTCAAAGTAGATGTTCTTGTGGTGTCTCACGTTATTGCAGCTATGGTGTCCTGGGTTTCTGTGTGGTTTGTGGTGTGTGCTGTGTCCTTTTATGTTGGTGTGGACATCAGCACTTGTGCACGGGTTCCAGTCAGTGTGTCTGTGGCAGGTAAGTGTGTTATGGGTGTCGCTTACCTGCCATCTCCATATGCTGTATGTGTTCCCCTCTCCTTGCAGTAGGGCCTCAGATAGAGACTCCTGTTCCTCCATTACTGGGATGAACAGGTCGTCTCTTCCCTGCTCCTTGGTGAGGGATTACCTGGGCGACTTAGGGTCTTTAGGTATCCTGAGTATGAGTCGTCCTACCATAGGGGTCTGCTCATACGGTGAGGAGTCAGGGAGAGGATTAGGGATGTTGTAGGAGGTGACCTGCTCCCTTATTACTCCTTTTGGCCAGGCTGATCCCCTTTACCCTTTGACACTGCACAGTGGGGGGTTTCCCCCAGTCCCCGCCATGACAACCGTCCCTGGGTCAGGATCCTGACCGCTCGCAACATCAGCTCCCACGCCACTCTCCTCATCACTACTTGCCCGCCTAGTGGAGGAAGCGGCGGAGGTCTCCTCAACATCTTGGCTTACCAGTAGCTGCTGACTGCCTTCTAGTAGCTTGAACTCACTGTATAGTGGAGCTGAGCCCACAGCATACAATACTTCTCTGGTAGAGGGAACAGAAAAGGACAGAGGCACATTAAGGACAGGTGAGGGCACAGGGCCTGCTCCCAGGCCATGCCAACTAAGAGTTGTGTCTAAGAAAAACCACTGACTCTTGGCTGGGGGTGTCTGATGTCATTTGCAATGAAGTCGAAGATTGAGTCAACCATTCAAGAACGGCTGGGTTGCTGGTCAAGACACGGCCGCTAGCTGAAACTGGGAGCTCAGGCCTCTCGAAGTGACCCCTGCTGCCACGGCCCCTTACTCTGCTATGACCTCTGCTATGCCAGAAACATTTAGGCCTCTACCCCTCCCCTGTGTAGGGCATGGCACTTCTCTGTATGACATACTGTTAGATCAAATAAGTAAATAAAAAGGAAATTAAAACAACCGAAAAAAAAGTCTGTAATTTTCTCACCTCACCACACAATGGCAAATAAGCCCTTTTTTCACACTAATACACACAAAAAGGGGCTTTAGAACATATAACTGCACCGCTGAACAGCAAATATATTATTCTTTTGCCACTAACACATGCAAAAAAGGGCTTTATAACATATAACTGCACCACTGAATGGCAAAAATACGTATTTTTCTTTTCCCACTAATACACGCCACAACAAAAGGCTTTATAACATATAACTGCACCGCTGAACGGCAAACATATTTTTATTTTACCGCTATTACACAACAAAAAGCTTTAGAACATATAACTGCACACTTAAAAGCAAATATATTTTTGTTTTTCCACTTATACATGACACAAACGGTTTTAGAACATATATTTTTTCCGTTCAGCGTTGAAGTTATATGTTCTAAAACCGTTTGTGTCATGTATAAGTGGAAAAACAAAAATATATTTGCTGTTAAGTGTGCAGTTATATGTTCTAAAGCTTTTTGTGATGTGTATTAGTGGCTAAGAAAAATATATTTGCCTTTCAGCGCTGCAGTTATATGTTCTAAAACCCTTTTTGTTTTGCAATAGTGGCAAAACAAAAATATATTTGCCGTTCAGCGGTGCAGTTGTATGTTCTAAAGCCTTTTCTGTCATGTATAAGTGGAAAAAGAAAAATATATTTTTTCCGTTCAGCATTGAAGTTATATTTTTCTTTTTCCACTTATACATGCCACAAAAGGCTTTAAAACATATGACTACATTGCTGAACAACAAATATATTTTTATCGTGCCACTATTACACGACAAAAATGACTTTATGACATTTAACTGCACCGCTGAACAAAAATATATTTTTCTTTTGCCACTAATACACGCAACAAAAGGCTGTAGAACATATAAATGCACCACTGAAAGGCAAATATATTTTTGTTATTCCACTTACACATGCGAAAAGGCTTTAGAACATATAACTGCACCGCTGAACGGCAAATATATTTCTATTTAGCCAATATTACAAAACAAAATGGGTTTTAGAACATATGACTGCAACCGCTGAACGGCAAATATATTTTTCTTTTGCCACTAATACATGCCATAAAAAGCTTTAAAGCATATAACTGCACCACTGAAGAGAAAATATATTTTTATTTTTCCACTTCTACATGCCACAAATGGCTTTAGAACATATAATTGCACCGCTAAACAAATATTTTTTTTTTTTTGCCACTAAAACATGCCACAAAAGGCTTTAGAAAATGTAACTGCGCTGCGGAACGGCAAATGTGTTTTTATTTTGCCACTATTACATGACAAAAAGGGCTTTATAACATAACTGCACTGATGAACGGCAAATATAATTTTCTTTTAACACTATTACACACCATAAAAGGCTTTAGAACATATAACTACATAGCTGAATGGCAAATATGGGTTTATTTTGCCACTAATACACCACAAAAAGGGCTTTAGACCAGATAACTGCACCACTCAACGCCAAATATATTTTTCTTTTTTCACTTATATATACCACAAAAGGCTTTAGAACATATAACTGCACCGCTGAACACAAATATAGTTATCTTTTTCCACTTATACATGACCAAAAAATGCTTTAAAACATATAACTGCATGAGTAAACAGCAAATATAATTTTATTTTGTCAGTATTACAGGACAAAAAGGGCTTTAGAACATATAACTGCACCGCTGAACAGCAAATATATTTTTACTTTGCCACTATTACACGACAAAAATAACTTTGTAATATATAACTTCACCGCTTAACGGTAAATATATTTTTATTTTGCCACTAATACACGCCACAAAAGGCTTTAGTGCATATAACTGGACCGCTGAACGGCAAAAATATTTTTCTTTTCCCACTAATACACCCCCAAAATGCTTCATAAGATATAACTGCACCGACGAACAGCAAATATATTTTTATTTTGCAACTATTACACGACGAAAAGGCTTTATAACATCGTTGAACAGCAAATATATTTTTCTTTTGCCACTAATACACACCAAAAAAGGCCTTAGAACATATAACTACACCGCCGAACGGCAAATATATTTTTCTTTTCCTACTAATACACCCCACAAAAGGCATTAGAACATATAACTGCACCGCTAGACGGCAAATATATTTTTCTTTTGCCACTATTACACGATAAAAGGGCTTTATAGCATATAACTGCACCATTGAACGGCAAATATATTTTTCTTTTGCTACTAATGCAAGCCACAAAATGCTTTATGACATATAACTGCACTGCTGAAATGCAAATATATTTTTATTTTGCCAACTTATACACGACAAAAAGGGCTTTAGACCAAGCAACTGCAAAGCTGAACGGCAATTATATTTTTCTTTTTCTACTTGTACATGCCACAAAAGGCTTTAGAACATATTATTGCACTGTTGAACAGCAAATACATTTTTATTTTGCCACTATTACACAACAAAAAGGGTTTTTTGAACATATAACTGCACTGTTGAACGGCAAATATATTTTTTTCTTTTGCCACTAATACACACCACAAAAGGCTTTATGACATATAACTGCATCGCTGAACTGCAAATATATTTTCCTTTTACCACTAATACACACCACAAAAGGCTTTATGACATATAACTGCACCGCTGAACTGCAAATATATTTTTATTTTGCCAAATAATACATGACAAAAATTGCTGTAGACCATGTAACTGCACGGGTGAACGGCAAATATATTTTTCTTTTTCCACTTATACATGCCACAAAAGGCTTTAGAACATAGAATTGCACTGCTGAACGGCAAATATATTTTAATTTTTCCACTTATAGATGCCACAAAAGGCTTTAGAACATATAATTACACTGCTGAACTGCAAATATATTTTTATTTTGCCGCTGTTACATGACAAAAAGGACTTAGAACATATAACTGCACCAATGAAAGGTAAATCTATATTTCTTTTTCAACATTCACATGCCACAAAAGGGCTTTAAAACATTCAACTGCATCGTTGAACGGCAAAAAAACTTTTCTTTTGCCACTAATACGTAAAAACATAGAATGTGTCGGCAGATAAGAACCATTTGGCCCATCTAGTCTGCCCAATATACTGAGTGCTATGGATAGCCCCTGGCCCTATCTTATATGAAGGATGGCCTTATGCCTATCCCATGCATGCTTAAACTCCTTCACTGTATTTGCAGCTACCACTTCTGCAGGTAGGCTATTTCATGTATCCACTACTCTCTCAGTAAAGTTATACTTCCTGATATTACTTTTAAACCTTTGCCCCTCTAATTTAAAACTATGTCCTCTTGTAGCAGTTTTTCTTCTTTTAAATATTCTCTCCTCTTTTACCTTGTTGATTCCCTTTATGTATTTAAAAGTTTCTATCATATCCCCTCTGTCTCGTCTTTCTTCCAAGGTATACATGTTAAGGTCCTTTAATCTTTCCTGGTAAGTTTTATCCTGCAATCCATGTACCAGTTTAGTAGCTCTTCTCTGAACTCTCTCCAAAGTATCAATATCCTTCTGGAGATATGGTCTCCAGTACTGCGCACAATACTCCAAATGAGGTCTCACTAGTGCTCTGTAGAGCGGCATGAGCACCTCCCTCTTTCTACTGGTAATTCCTCTCCCTATACACCCAAGCATTCTGCTAGCATTTCCTGCTGCTCTGTGACATTGTCTGCCTACCTTTAAGTCTTCTGAAATAATGACTCCTAAATCCCTTTCCTCAGATACTGAGGTTAGGACTGTATCACTGATTTTATATTCTGCTCTTGGGTTTTTACGCCCCAGGTGCATTATCTTGCACTTATCAACATAAAATTTTAGTTGCCAGATTTTTGACCATTCCTCTAGTTTTCCTAAATCCTTTTCCATTTGGTGTATCCCTCCAGGAACATCAACCCTGTTACAAATCTTTGTGTCATCAGCAAAAAGACACACCTTACCAGCGAGGCCTTCTGCAATTTCGCTGATAAAGATATTAAACAATATGGGTCCCAGAACAGATCCCTGAGGTACCCCACTGGTAACAAGACCTTGGTCTGAATATACTCCATTGACTACAACCCTCTGTTGCCTGTCCCTCAGCCACTGCCTAATCCATTCAACAATATGGGAGTCCAAGCCCAAAGACTGCAATTTATTGATAAGCCTTCTGTGTGGGACAGTATCAATAGCCTTACTGAAGTCTAGATAAGCGATGTCTACTCCATCTATTATTTTAGTCACCCCCATCAAAAAAATTCAATAAGATTAGTTTGACATGATCTCCCTGAAGTAAACCCATGCTGTTTTTCATCTTTCAATCCATAGGATTTTAGATGTTCCACAATCCTCTCCTTAAGTATGGTTTCCATTAATTTCCCCACTATTGATGTCAGGCTTACTGGCCTATATTTGCCCGATTCCTCCCTAATACCTTTCTTGTGAATGGGCACAACATTTGCTAATTTCCAATCTTCTGCGACGACTCCTGTTGCCAGTGATTGGTTAAATAAATCTGTTAATGGTTTTGCTAGTTCAACGCTGAGCTCTTTTAACAGCTTTGGGTGTATCCCATCAGGTCCCTGTGACTTATTTGTGACAGCTGACTTAGAACCTCTTCCTCTATAAAGACACATGCATCAAAAGATTCATTAGTCTTCTTTCCTAACTGAGGTCTTTTTCCTTCATTTTCCTTTGTAAAGACTGAACAGAAGTATTCATTGAGGCAGTCAGCTAGTTCTTTATCTTCTTCCATATACCTTCCTTCTTTTGTTTTTAATTTTGTAATTCCTTGTTTTAGTTTCCTTTTTTCATTTATGTATCTGAAGAATGCCTTATCGCCTTTTTTCCCTGACTGAGTTAATTTCTCTTCTGCCTGTGCTTTAGAAGCTCGTATAACTTGTTTGGCCTCTCTCTGCCTAATCTTATAAATTTGCCTGTCATCCTCATTTTGTTTTTTTTATAATTCCTAAATGCTATCTTTTTGTTTTTAATGATTTTAATGAGTACCACAGTGGTATCTTCCTTTTTTTGCTTTTACTGACAAGCCTAATGCAATTTTCTGTTGCCTTCAATAGTGCCTCTTTTAAGTAGTCCCATTTCTCCTGGACTCCAATGAAACTGTTCCAATCTGATAGGGACTCGTATACCACTAATCTAATTTTAGAAAAGTCTGTTTTTCTAAAATCTAAAACTTTTGTTTTTGTGTGGTGTGGTGTGTACTTATAATAAACCACACTGACTGGTGATCACTAGATCCCAAGCTTTCCCCTACAGTAAAATCATATACCAAATTCCCATTTGTGAATACTAAATCTAAAATGGCCTCCTTCCAGGTTGGCTCCTCAACTACTTGCTGTAGAGATAATCCCAGTAGGGAATTTAGAATATCTGTATCCTGGCAGAACTAGCTATTTTGGTTTTCCAGTTTACATCTGAAAGATTGAAGTCTCCCATAATAATAACTTCCCCCTTCAATGTCATTTTAGCTATTTCCTCAACTAGTAGATCATCTAATTCTTTGACTTGGCTAGGTGGTCTATACTGTATATCACACATACACGAGTTACCTTATGATTATCAAGCTGCAAGGTAACCCAAACTGACTCTAAATTGTTCTCGCTAACGTGTATCAAATTAGATTTTATGCTGTCTATCACATACAAGGCCACCCCTCCCCCTTCTTGCCTTCTCTGTCTTTCCTGTATAGAGAGAACCCTGGTACTAATATGTCCCAGTCATTACTCCCCTTGAACCACGTCTCAGTAACAGCCACTACATCTATATTCTCAGATGCCATTATAGCCTCAAGTTCATTGATCTTATTCCCTAAACGGTGAGCATTTGTAGATAAGAATCTGAGCTTGTCATTTCTTAACCTTTGTGCTACTGGCATCTTCTGGCATTGTTCCAGGGGGCAGTCGGACTGCTGGATTATCACTCTTTTGCCCCCCTTTCCTAGTTTAAATGCTCCTTAGCAAATACTTGGAACTGTTCACGGAGGACATTCGTTCCTTTGAGAGAAAGATGCAAACCATCTTTCTTGTACAGTTCTTTTCCATTCCAACAAGAGCTAACATGAGACACAAAGCCAAACCCTTGGTTCCGACACCATTCACCAAGCCATACATTGAATTCCCTAATGCGCATCTTCCTGTCATGCTGAAGGTTATGCACAGGCAAATCTGCAGAGAATGAAACAGTTGATGCAACCTCCCGTATATCCTTTCCAAGTGTGTGAAAAGCTTCTTTCACCTTTGAAACCTCATTACAAGCCAGATCGTTTGTCCCAAGATGGACAATAACATCCAATTCCCTTTCCTGCTTTGCTTGCCTAACAATATTAAGGATCCGTCGTCTATCCCTGCTAGCGCTAGCACCAGGGAGACATCTCACAACACCACAAAAGGCTTTAGAACATATAACTACACTCCTGAACTGCAAATATATTTTTATTTTGCCACTATTACACAACAAACAGGACTTAGAACATATAACTGCACCGCTGAAAGTCAAATATATTTTTCTTTTTTCAATTACACATGCCACAAAAGGGCTTTAGAACATATTACTGCACCGCTGAACGGCAAATATATTTTTATTTTGCCACTATTACACGACAAAGTGCTTTAAAACTTATAACTGCACCGTTGAATGGCAAATATATTTTTCTTTTGCCACTATTACACCCCACAAATGGCATTATAACATATAACTACACTGCTGAACGGCAAATATATTTTTATTTTGCCACTATTGCACGACAAAATGGGCTTTATAACATAACTGCACCACTGAACAGCAAATATAATTTTCTTTTACCACTAATACACACCACAAATGGCTTTAGAACATATAACTACACCTTTGAACGGCAAATATATTTTTCTTTTTCCCCTAATACACGCCACAAAAGTCTTTAGAACATATAACTGCACTGCTGAACGGCAAATATATTTTTGTTTTGCCACAAATACACGCCACAAAAGTCTTTAGAACATATAACTGCACCGCTGAACGGCAAATATATTTTTCTTTTGCCACTATTACACAACAAAAGGGCTTTATAACATATAACTGCACTGCTGAACGGCAAATATATTTTATTTTGCCACTATTACACAACAAAATGTGCTTTATAACATAACTGCACCGCTGAACGGCAAATATAATTTTATTTTACCTCTAATACACGCCACAAAAGGCTTTAGAATATATAACTACAGCTCTGAACAGCAAATACATTTTTATTTTGCCACTAATACACGAAAAAAGGGCTTTAGTCCAGATAACTGCACCAATGAAAGGCAAATATATTTTTATTTTGTCACTATTATAGGACAAAAAGGGCTTTATAACATGTAACTACACCGTTGAACGGCAAATATATTTTTCTTTTGCCACTAATACATGCCAGAAAAGGATTTAGAACATATAACTGCACTTCTGAATGGCAAAAATATTTTTCTTTTTCCACTTATACATGTCACGAAAGGCTTAAGAACATAAAACTGAAAAGCTGAATGATAAATATATTTTAATTTTGCCACTATTGCACAACAAAAAGGGTTTTAAAACATATAACTGCACCGCTGAATGGCAAATGTATTTTTCATTGCCACTAATACACGCCACAAAAAGCTTTAGAAAATATAACTGCACCACTAAACGGCAAATATATATTTTTGTTTTTTCACTTATACATGCCACAAAAGACTTTATAACATATAACTGCACCGATGAACAACAAATATAATTTTATTTTGCAACTATTATACGACAAAAGGGCTTTATAACAGAACTACACCGTTGAACGTCAAATATATTTATCTTTTGCCACAAATACACGCCACAAAAGGCTTTATAACATATAACTGCACTGCTGAACGGCAAGTATAGGCGCGGCAGACGGCGCATTTGTGTGAGGGAAGGCGCCAGCTGCGGCTACATAAGGTGGGGGACGAGAGCTCCACAGCGATGCGGTTCACAGGACGTCATATCCGGTGCTTCTTCTGTGCATGCATCAGCGTTGAGCGCGATTTTCAAAACTTCCTCCGGCGAGCGTGAGGCGATCGTTAGGTCGGGTAAGTAGAAGGCCGTCGCCCAGGGGCATCACGGCACAAGCGGCGGTACGGCGGTTACACACGGAGGGTAAGTGGGGGGCGATGACAGCCGCAGGCACCGGCAGCGCATATGGCCAGACTCGGTATCAGGCAGCATGCTTCATGACAGACACGGGCAGCGCACGCCCTGTCTGCTGGTCTGACCAGAGGTTCATCTCGCTTTTCTGTCATGTATTTCTTTGCAGGTGGTGACGCGTGGCCAGTTACTGCAGCTACTATATAGGAATTGTTTATCATATAAGGTATTGTCAGGGGGCTGCAGGGTTCGTGGCTCCAGTATGCACTGGGGACACACTCATTCTATGTCTGCACTTTTTTTTTCAGGGCGGCAGGTTCATTGCTAAAACTTGATAAGGTAAAGAAAGAAAAAAAAAAAGAAACCTTCGTTATCTGCCTGTTGGGGGGAAATGTCGGCGATCGTGATAATTACTCTGTTGCATGATTAGAACTTCCGCATTTGGGGCGATGGCATAGGGGGGGGGGGTAGTACGACTCTCGGTTCTCCATGCATAAATCTTCGGTACCCCCTTTTTTTCCGTTGCATAATATCGACATCCCCAAACCCAGTAGTCTGATATTCAGTCGGACACCACAGGGAACGTACGTACGCTTCACGCACGCACGCAGGTCCGTCACGCCTTCGGTTCACAATAAAGTCCTGTCACGACTTCAGGCAAACCGTAAGTCCGTCACCGCATGACTAAGCGTTGTAAATATCGATACTCTCGCGCTTTACATGTTGGGTCATCCCGACACAGCATGGGTTGATTTTGTTATTTCAGGATGTTTATCAGGCTTCCATACAGGACAGGTTGCCATTCCCCAGGATTCCTTTGAATGTAGGAATTTACAATCTGCCTCTAGCAACCCTGAGGTAGTATCACAGTTGATCCAGGCCGAGCTAGGGAAGGGATACCTCATTGGACCATTTTTTAAACCCCCGTTTGAATCCTTCAGGATCAACCCCATAGGGGTAGTCTCCGGGAAATTCTCAAATAAAAAAAGACTGATTTATGACTTGTTAGCGCCCCATTCTTTATCCACGCCAAGTCTCAACTCGCTCATTCCAGCCGAGGAATTTTCAATGAAGTATTCCTCCATAGAGGAAGCCATCCAGGTCATTCTGTCCTTAGGTAAACAGGCATGGCTATCCAAAGCTGACATCACAGATGCCTTTAAACTCCTCCCTATCTTACCTCAGTTATGGCAGTGGCACGGAATCAAATGGGAGGGTAGTTATTATTATTTGCCAACAAGTTAACGTTTGGGTCCAGATCTAGTCCGTGGATTTTTGATCAATTTGCCAGGTGCCTGCACTGGATCTTGGAGCACAAATTCGACGCATGCCACGTCATACATTACCTAGATGATTTTCTGCTAATCGAACCCCCTTCCCGATGGCCAGGTGACCTCAATACACTGATGCGGGTTTTCAGGGACCTCCACGTACCCGTCGCTGACAACAAAACAGATGGTCCCGGCACCAGGATAACCTTTTTAGGCATCTAGTTAGACACTGCTACTTGTCAGGCCAGTCTACCTGAAGATAAGTTGTCAAGGATCAGAGCTGCGGTGCGCAGCTTGGTCCAGGCGTTGGTCACGTCCAGAGTTGATTTGCAGATCGTCTTAGGGATGCTCAATTTTGCTATGAGAATCATCCCCCAGGGTAGATCATTCATCTCTAGACTCCTTTGTTTGTTGCCTGAGGCGACAGATCAAGATTCTCTCATCTATCTTGATCACCAGGCCAGGGCAGATCTGTTATTGTTGGACCAGTTTTTGACACACTGGAATGGAGTCTCGTTATTCATACCCATGGTTTCCAACAACTCCCCCGTCATACACACAGACGCCTCGTCATCAGTAGGTTTTGCTGCGATTTATGGTGGGCACTGGATGGCTAGTGCGTGGCCAGCAGAGGTATCCAGCATCCCGGGGTTTTCCGGATCATCACCACTGTTTGAGATTTACCCCATAGTTGCAGCGGCGCAGGTTTGGGGTAGTCACTGGACTAACAAGACGGTGCTTTTCATTTCGGATAATATGGTACTGGTGGATCTGGTCAACAAAGGGAGATCAGCATCCGGGCAGATCATGGCGTTTTTAAGGCGATTCGTGTGGTTAGCGTTACAGTATCACTTTAACTATGAAGTTGCGCACATTGCCGGGAAGGCAAATTTGGCCGCAGATGCCTTGTCCAGACTTAACATGCAGTCTTTTTTTCCAGGTTTCTCCAGACGCAGACCCATTCCCGACTCCAACACCAGCTCACAACCTCCTCCACATGGATTGAGGCAGCACCTGGAAGTGGCTAGGTCCCTCATTAATCAGTCACTCTCCAAAAACACACAGAGGAATTACAACACGGCCTGGGGACACTTCATCGCGTTCCAACGCCTTTTTCCGCAATCTGACGTAGACCATGTTTCTTATATCTTAGCGTTCATAGCATGCTGCTACAAGACTCTCAAACTATCCCATAGCACAATCAAATTATATTTAACCGGCATCCAGCATTTCTGGTACAGCATATACCCCGATAGACCATCGTTATTTTTGGCACACCCCATCAAAGCCATCTTGAAGGGGATACTATGTACAATAGTAAGACCTAAGACGTCACGGGAACCCATCACAGGGGAAATGTTCCAATCCCTGTCTCACATGTTAGACAACGAGCCTTTCGGGCACCATACTAGTCTACTTATCAAGACAGCAATATATCTCAGCTTCTACGGTTTCCTACGCCCAGGTGAATTCAGAGGCACAGGTTCCTCCCCCGATTACCTCCAGAAGGGACACCTCGTTCAGGTTGGTTACCTGTTCTCACTCTCTTTGCAGCATTCGAAAACGGCGCGGCCGGGGGAAACCGTACAAGTGAGATATTTTCCCACCGGGAATGCCTGGTGCCCGGTAGCTGTCCTGCGGGACTGGTCAGACGCCATCAAACAGGCCCCAGCACAATCTCCCCTATTAGCGCTTGGCTCCGTTCCCCTCAGCATTCAAGTTTTCTTGAAACACGTACGGATCCTCCTCTCCAATCTGAAGGTGAATCCACGGTCAATCATGGGGCATTCATTTAGGATAGGCGCTGCCTCAGCGTCATCAAAAAATGGTACACCGGCGCACATCATTAGGAAACTAGGTCGATGGCAGTCCTCCTGTTATACCAGGTACATTCCCAATCCTCGCTCAGAGATGTCCAATGCTTTCCAGAAATTATTGCTGTAAGTCTGTAACATGAGTCCTTTGAACCATCCGGGTCTTGTGTTTCCTTTTTGGCCCCTTTAGGCTAACCATCACGTAAGCAGTTCCGCCACACCTCCACTGCTAATGTTACGGGTCACTATCTGCTAGCCGATCCGATCACAAGTATAGGCGTGGCAGATGCCGCATTTGTGTGAGGGGAGGCGCCAGCTGTGGCTACATAAGGTGGGGGCCGAGAGCTCCACAGCGATGCGGTTCACAGGACGTCATACCCTCCCACCCATAGCCCTCAGCTCTCATATCCTCCATCCTAAGGTGGCCCTCTTTAGGCTAACCATCACGTAAGCAGTTCCGCCACACCTCCACTGCTAATGTTAGGGGTCATTATCTGCTAGCCGATCCGATCACAAATATATAGAGTACAGACCAAAAGTTTGGACACACCTTCTCATTCAAAGAGTTTTCTTTATTTTCATGACTATGAAAATTGTAGATTCACACTGAAGGCATCAAAACTATGAATTAACACATGTGGAATTATATACATAACAAACAAGTGTGAAACAACTGAAAATATGTCATATTCTAGGTTCTTCAAAGTAGCCACGTTTTGCTTTGATTACTGCTTTGCACACTCTTGGCATTCTCTTGATGAGCTTCAAGAGGTAGTCCCCTGAAATGGTTTTCACTTCACAGGTGTGCCCTGTCAGGTTTAATAAGTGGGATTTCTTGCCTTATAAATGGGGTTGGGACCATCAGTGGCGTTGAGGAGAAGTCAGGTGGATACACAGCTGATAGTCCTAGAACATTCAACATTCACCTGACACAAAAGGGCTTCAAAACAATCAGCTGCACCACTGAACGGCAAATATACTTTTCTTTTGCCACTAATACAAGCCACAAAAGGCTTTATAACATATAACTGCACTGCTGAACGGCATATATATATTTTTACACTTATACATGCCACAAAAGGCTTTAAAATATATAACTACACTGCTGAACTGCAAATATATATATTTTTTGCCACTGTTACATGACAAAAAATGACTTAGAACATATAACAGCACCGGTAAAAGGCAAATATATTTTTCTTTTTCAACGATCACCTGACACAAAAGGGTTTCAAAACAACCAGCTGCACCACTCAACGGCAAATATACTTTTCTTTTGCCACTAATACAAGCCAAAAAAGGCTTTAGAACATATAACTGCACCGCTGAAAGTCAAATATATTTTTCTTTTTCCAATTACACATGCCACAAAAGGGCTTTAGAACATATAACTGCACTGCTGAATGGCAAATATATTTTTATTTTGCCACTATTACACAACAAAAGGGCTTTAAGACATATAAACTGCACTGCTGAACAGCAAATATATTTTTATTTTGGCACTATTGCACAACAAAATGGGCTTTATAACATAGCTGCACCTCTGAACGGCAAATATAATTTTCTTTTACCACTAATACACGCCACAAATGGCTTTAGAACATACAACTACACCTCTGAATGGCAAATACATTTTTATTTTTCCACTAGTACACGACAAAAAGTGCTTTCGTCCAAATAACTGCACCGCTGAACGGCAAATATGTTTTTCTTTTTCCACTTATACATTCCACAAAAGGCTTTATAATATATAACTGCACCAGTGAACGGCAAATATATTTTTCTTTTGCCACTAATACATGCAAGAAAAGGATTTAGAACATATAACTGCACCGATGAACGGCAAATATATTTTTATTTTGCCACTAATACACACCACAAAAGGCTTTGGAACATTTAACTGCACTGCTGAACAGCAAATATATTTTTATGTTGCCACTATTACACAACAAAAAGGGTTGTAGAACATATAACTGCAACCGCTGAATGGCAGGTATATTTTTCTTTTGCCACTAACATACGACACAAAAACCTTTAAAACAAATAAATGAACCATTAAACAGCAAATATATTTTTATGTTGCCACTATTACACGACAAAAGGGCTTTATAATATATAACTGCACCGGTGAACGACAAATATATTTTTCTTTTGCCACTAATACACGCCACAAAAGGGCTTTAGAACATACAACTACACTGCTGAACTGCAAATATATTTCATATTACCACTATTATACGACAAAAATGACTTTATAACATATAACTGCACCGCTAAAAGGCAAATATATTTTTATTTCAATACTTACACATGCCACAAAAGGCTTTAGAACATATAACTGCACTCCAGAACGGCAAATATATTTTTCTTTTGCCACTATTACACAACAAAATGGGCTTTAAACATAACTGCACCACTGAACTTCAAATATAATTTTATTTTACTACTAATACACGCCACAAAAGGCTTTAGAACATATAACTATACCTCTGAACGGCAAATAAATTTGAATTTTTCCATTATTACACGACAAAAACGTCTTTAGTCCAGATAACTGTGCCGCTTTTTCCACTTATATATGCCACAAAAGACTGTAGAACTTATAACTGCACCGCTGAACGGCAAAAATATATATCTTTTTCCACCTATACATTTCACAAAAGGATTTAGAACATATCACTACACCGCTGAATGGCAAATATATTTTTCTTTTTCCACTTATACACACCACAAAAGGCTTTAGAACATATAACTGCACCGCTGAACGGCAAATATATTTTTCTTTTGCCACTATTACACGCCACAAAAGGCTTTATAACCTATAACTGCACTGCTCAACGGCAAATATATTTTTATTTTTCCTCTATTACATGACAAAATGGGCTTTATAAAATAACTGCACCGCTGAACGGCAAATATAATTTTCTTTTGCCACAAAAGGCTTTAGAAGATATAACTACACCTCTGAACGCCAAATAAATTTTTATTTTGCCTCAATTAAATGGCAAAAAGGGTTTTAGTCCAGATAAATGCAACGCTGAATGGTAGAGTTGAGCGGACACCTGGATGTTCGGGTTCGACGGGTTCTGCCAAACTTGAGAAAAAAGTTTGAGTTCAGGACCCGAACTTGACCCGAACTTGACCCCGAACCCGAACCCCATTGAAGTCAATGGGGAGCCAAACTTTTGAGCACTAAAATGGCTGTAAAAATGTCATGGAAAGGGCTAGAGTGCTGCAAATGGCATCAAAATGTGGTTAAGAGCATGGCAAGTGCTCTGCAAACAAATGTGGATAAGGAAATGACTTTAAGGCCTCATGCACACGACCGTTTTCTTTTGCGGTCCCCAAAAACGGGTTCCGTAGTTCCGTGATCCGTGTCCGTTTTTTCTTCCGTTGGTCTTCCTTGATTTTTGGAGGCTCCACGGACATGAAGGAAAGTTAAAAAAAAAGACGTTTTGGTGTTCGCCTGGCCGTGCGGAGCCAAACGGTTCCGTCCTGAATTACAAGCAAAGTCAATGGGGACGGATCCATTTGACGTTGACACAATATGGTGCAATTGAAAAAGGATCCGTCCACCATTGACTTTCAATGTAAAGTCAGGAGTCCCTATTATACCATCGGATTGGAGTTTTCTCCAATCCAATGGTATATTTTAACTTGAAGCGTCCCCATCACCATGGGAACGCCTCTATGTTAAAATATACCATCGGATTTGAGTTATATCGTGAAAACTCAGATCCGACAGTACATTCTAACACAGAGGTGTTCCCATAGTGATGGGGACGCTTCAAGTTAGAATATACTAAGAACTGTGTACATGACTGCCCCCTGCTGCCTGGCAGCACCCAATCTCTTACAGGGGGGCTGTGATCCGCACAATTAACCCCTTAGGTGCCGCACCTGAGGGGTTAATTGTGAGTATCATAGCCCCCTGTAAGAGATCAGGTGCTGCCAGGCAGGAGGGGGCAGACCCCCCTCCCTCCCCAGTTTTAAATTTATTGGTGGCCAGTGCGGCCCCCCTCCCTCCCCTGTATTACATTCATTGGTGGCCAGTGCGGCCCCCCCTCCCTCCCCTGTATTACATTCATTGGTGGTCAGTGCGGCCTCCCTCCCTCCCCAGTATTTAATTCATTGGTGGCCAGTGCAACCCCCCTCCCTCCCCTGTATTACATTTATTGGTGGCCAGTGCGCCCCCCAATCTGCGGATCCGTCTGTGTGAAAGTAGCCACGGAGCCTGTGTGAAAGTAGCCATGTGTTTTTTCACGGACCCATTGACTTGGATGGGTCCGCGAACCGTTGTCCGTCAAAAAAATAGGACAGGTCTTATTTTTTTGACGGACAGGAAACACGGATCACGGACGCGGATGAACAACGGTGCATTTTCCGAGTTTTCAACAGACCCATTGAAAGTCAATGGGTCCGCAGAAAATTACAGAAAACGGAACAACGGACACGGATGCACACAACGGTCGTGTGCATGAGGCCTAAATAACATAAAATACATAAAAATAAAAAATAATAATCTTGATCTAGGAGGACGAGGTCCATATGGAGAAGAAGGTTGAGGAGGCGGTGGATGTGGCGGTGTAGGTGTTAGCAGCGGTGGAGGTACTGTAGCCTACACTGCTTTGTGGTTTTAAATTTAATTTTTAAAATTAGGGTAGACCCCAAAACAATGGGAAATATAACCTGTGATAACCCCTTCCAGTCATGCTAAACACACGTTCAGACAATACACTGGCTGCAGGGCAGGCCAGCACCTCCAAGGGGTAAAGGGCAAGCTCAGACCATGAGACCCAGAAGTTGAGGGGCTGACCCCTGTCAGTCAGTTTGTGTAGGCGTGTGCACACTTACTGCCCCACCATGTCGCACGTCCCCGTGATGTTCACGATCCAATTTGATATCTGCTCTATCAACTTTCGATGTTCTTTTATGCGCCTACCATGGTGATCATGGGTGGCGGGGAATCAGGGTTCCAGGCCAGAGAGGGAGAGTGAGAAAGAGAGACCACATCCAAGGGAGGAATAATTTTTTAAAGGGAACCTGTCACCGGGATTTTGTGTATAGAGCTAAGGACATGGGTTGCTAGATGGCCGCTAGCACATCCGCAATACCCAGTCCCCATAGCTCTGTGTGCTTTTATTATGTAAAAAAAACGATTTGATACATATGCAAATTAACCTGAGATGAGTCCTGTACGTGACTCATTTCAGGGACAGGACTCATCTCAGGTTAATTTGCATATGTATCAAATCGTTTTTTTTTACACAATAAAAGCACACAGACCTATGGGGACTGGATATTGCGGATGTGCTAGCGGCCATCTAGCAACCCATGTCCTCAGCTCTATACACAAAATCCTGATGACAGGTTCCCTTTAAAATTTAAAATTATAGAGTTGCAATATGGGAGAAATTATTAAAGCATAACAGTGTGACAACTTTTCAAAGTTTAAGCATTGAATGAAAGGATGTGTTAATTACTGAATAATTTATTAAATTTTATTCCCTCTCACCTATGCATAGCAGGTGTTTATTCACGTCTAAAATTGTATAATGTCAACCCAAGAATGTAACAGAAAAATTATTGAAATTTATTAAGCTGTCAACTAGGTAGAGGAGGGGTATAATAAGCCCAAAAATTGGTGAATTTTACCAAAAAATGTAACTGACAATTTTTTTTTTAAACCTGTCTACTAGGTATAGCAATGGTACATCACACCCAAAAATTGGTGAATTTCACCAGTATATATAACTGACAATTTTATTTTATTTTTTACCGGTCTACTAGGTATAGCAGTGGTACTATACACACCAAAATTGGTGCATTTCACCCGAAAATGTAAATGACCTTTTTTTTTTTTTTTTAACCGGCCTACTAGGTATAGCAATAGTATTATACACCCAAAAATTGGTTAATTTCACCCGAAAATGTAATTATTTTTTTTTTTTAAACCTGTCTACTTGGTATAGCAGTGGTACTATACACCTAAAAATTGCTGAATTTCACCAGAAAATGTAACTGACAAAGTAGTGAAATGATATAAAATAAAATACGTACAAATAAAAAAATTTATTTGATTTATGAGGTGGAGTTCCATATGGAGTAGGAGTTTGAGGACGTAGCGGTGTAGGTGGAAGCGACGTAGCAGTGTAGGTGGAAGCGGCGGTGGAGGAGGACGAGGTAGCCAACACAGGTTTTTGGTTTTAATTTTATTTTTTAAAATTAGGGTACACTCTAAAAGAATGTGAAATATCCTAAATTCAAGAATGAACAATTGCGCTGCAGTATAACAATGGCTGGTTAGTGCCGGTATACATGTCTATTCTGCAATGTGAGCTTGTCCACATTGGCTGTGCACAGACGGCTGCGCTTGTCTGTGATGACGCCCCCTGCCGTGCTAAACACACCTTCAGATAATACACTGGCTGCAGGGCATGCCAGCACCTCCAAGGTGTAAAGGGCAAGCTCAGGCCATGTGCCCAATTTGGAGACCCAGAAGTTGAAGGGGGCAGACCCGTCATTCAGTACGTGTAGGCGTGTGCACACATACTGCTCCACCATGTTGGTGAAATGCTGCCTCATGCTAAGTTGTTCCATATCAGCTGGTGGTGCTGGTTGTTGTGGCGTGCTGACAAAGCTTTTCCACATTTCGGCCATGCTAACCCTGCCTTCTGAGGTGCTGGCGGTGCCCCAGCTGCATTGGCGACCTCTTCCTCTGCCTTCGCCTTGTGCTTCCACTGTGCCCCCGCTGTCAGGTGGGAATGCCACCAGCAGCGCGTCTAACAGCGTGCGCTTCAATTCGCGCATCTTACGATCACGCTCCAGTGACTGAATTAAGGATGGTACATTGTCCTTGTAACGGGGATCCAGCAGCGTGGCCACCCAGTAATCAGCACAAGTTAGAATGTGGGTAACTCAGCGGTAGTTGCAGAGACACTGCAGCATGTAATCGCTCATGTGAGCCAGGCTGCCCAGAGGCAACGAAAAGCTGTATTCTGTGGGAGGTGTATCGTTTGTGTCCTCTGTATCCCCCCAGCCACACACCAGTGAAGGCCATGAGCTGGACTGGGTGCCACCCTGCTGTGAACATGGTTCCTCCTCCTCATCCTCCACCTTGTCATCCTACAGAACTGTGCCCTGGCTGGACAATTGTGTACCTTGGGTTTGTGGGTGCAGGATCCCACCCTCGGAGCCACTTGGAAATGACTGGCCGGAAACCCTACGAAGTGATCCCTCTTAATCCTCCTCCTCCTGTGCTTCATCATCTTCCATCATTGCCAGGGGTGTTTTTTCAAGGAGGCATAGAAGTGGGATAGTAACACTGAGAACGGCGTTATCGGCACTGGCCATGTTAGTGGAGTACTCGAAACAGCGCAACAAGGAACACAGGTCTCGCATGGAGGCCCAGTCATTGGTGGTGAAGTGGTGCTGTTCCACTGAGCAACTCACCCGTGCGTGCTGCAGCTGAAACTCTACTATCACCTGCTGCTGCTCACACAGTCTGTCCAGCATGTGCAAGGTGGAGTTCCACCTTGTGGGCACGTCGCATATGAGCCAGTGAGCGGGAAGGCCGAAGTTACGCTGCATCGCTGACAGGCGAGCAGCAGCAGGGTGAGAACGCCGAAAGCGCGCACAGACGGCCCGTACTTTATGCAGCAGCTCTGACATATTGGGGTAATTTTTAGGGAATCTCTGCACCACCAAATTCAGCACATGCGCCAGGCAAGGGATGTGCGTCAAACCAGCTAGTCCCAGAGCTGCTATGAGATTTCTCCCATTATCGCACACCACCAGGCCAGGCTTGAGGATGACTGGCACAAACCACTCATCAGTCTGTTGTTCAAGGCCCGTCCACAGCTCCAGCGCGGTGTGTGGGGTTTGTCCCCCAAACAGTTAAGTTTTAAAACTGCCTGCTGTCGTTTACCCCTGGCTGGGCTGAAGTTGGTGGTGAAGGTGTTGATTGGATGAGGAGCTGGTAGAGGATGAGGAAGCAGAGTAGGAGGAGGAAGCAACAGGAGGCAAACTGAAGCACCCTGCAATCCTCGGTGGTGGAAGGACATGCGCCAAACTGCTATCCGCCTCAGGCCTCCACTGCATTTACCCAGAGTGCTATTATGGAGATATAACGGCCGTGACCGTGCTTACTGGTCCACGTATCCGTAGTCAGGTGCACCTTGCCACAGATGGCGTTGCGCAGTGCACACCTGATTTTGTCCCCTACTTGGTTGTGCAGGGAAGGGATGGCTCGCCTTTAAAAGTAGTGGCGGCTTTGCTCGACGTACTGTGGGACAGCCACCGCCATAAGGCCTTTAAAACTATCCGTCTCCACCAGACGGAATGACAGCATTTCATAGGCCAGTAATTTAGAAATGCTGCCATTCAGGGCTAGGGATCGCGGGTGGGTAGGGGGGTACTTCCTCTTCCTCCCCAGCATTTGGGAGATGCAGAGCTGAACGCTTCCGTGGGACATTGTGGAAATGGTTGGTGACCCAGGTGTTGGTGTTGCTGGCAGATCCTCTGTTTGCGGGGTGGCAGATGGCACTGTCACTCCAGAGGTGGATGAAGAGGCCGAGACTGCAGCAGAAGAGGAAGCAGGAGGAGCCAGAGACCTTTCTTGGTTTTTGAGGTGTCTACTCCACTGCAGCTCGTGCTTTGCACTTAAATGCCTGGTCATGCAGGTTGTGCTCAGGTTGAGAACATTTATGCCTCACTTCAGGCTCTGATTGCACAGCGTGCAAACCACTCGTGTCTTGTCGTCAGCACATTGTCTAAAGAACTGCCACGCCAGGCGTACTGTCTAGAGGACGGCCGCTCCGCTTTTGCACCCTGCTCCCTCTTCTGCTGTGCTGGTGGCTCTGTGCGACCACCCCCTCTTTCTCCGAACTACATAGGTCACTCGCATGACCTTGATTCCATGTGGTGTCGAGGACCTCATCGTCCTCCACATCATCTTCCACCCAGTCTTCACCCCTGACTTCCTTGTCGGTCTGCACACTTTCGAAAGCTCCAGCAGTTGGCACCTGTGTTTCGTCATCATCCGAGACGTGCTGCGATGGTCCTCCCATGTACTCATCTTGAAAGATAAGTGGTTGGGCATCGGTGCACTCAATCTCTTCCACTTATGGGGCAGGGCTAGGTGGATGGCCCTGGGAAACCCTGCTAACAGAGTCATCTAAAAGCAGACGAGACTGCTGCATGACTTGGGGCTCAGATTGCTTGGCTGATTTGCAAGGGGGTGAGGTGAAAGACTGAAGGACATCGGCTGCAGGTGCCAACTGTGGTCTTTCAGCAGGAGACTGGGTGGGAGACAATGTGAAGGAACTGGATCCACTGTCAGCAACCCAATCTACTATCACCTGTACTTGTTCAGGCCTCACCATTCGTAGAGCCGCATTAGGCCTGACCAAATGCCGCTGCAGGTTCTGTCGCCTACTCGCACCTGAGGAAGGGGTTTCACCTGTGCATGTAGCTGGCACAGATCAACCACGTCCTCTCCCTGCAACAGGAGCTCCACCAGCAGCTCTCATATTTTTCAAATTTAGGATCTTGCGCAAAATGGGTGTTTAATTATTAGTAGAATAGAATGACAGTATGTAAAGGATGTATCTCACATGGCCTGAACCAGACTAGGCCTGAATTAAACATTTCTTTGCCAAAAATGGCTGTATTTCAAATGCCTGAATCAAACCTCTGTATGTAAAGGGTGTATCTCACACGGCCTGAACCACTGTAGACCTGAATTAAATATTGGTGCACTAAATGGCGGTATTTCAAATCTCTGAATCTAACCTAAATGTATTAAGGGTGTATCTCACAATGACATCTGCAGCAAAGGCTGCCAAATAAACTTTTTGCCCCAACGGGTGTTTGTTTAATAACTCAATATAGCAGCAGTATATAACCCAGGAATTTCACATGTGCTGATGCTGCAAGGCCTCAAAAAAGTGTTTTTTGGCAAAAAAGTATGTTTTTAAAACCCCAGAAAATGATGGGTGTATTTCTAGCTTAAATTGCACACTGACTAATCCAGATGTTGTATATTGCCAAAAAAGTGTTTTTTTGGTAACAGAATATGAAAGCTGTATATATTAAACTTGAATTTAACACTTGCAGATCAGGAAAACACTGATTTTTGCCAAAAAAAGTGTGTTTTTAAAACCCCAGAAAATGATGGCTGTATTTCTAGCTTAAATTGCACACTGACTAATCCAGATGTTGTGTATTGCAAAAAAAATTGTGATTTTCAATGTCTCAAAAGCTCAGATGCAGTGCTGGTGCACTGAGCTTGCATAAAATGGCCGCCGCCGCCGCCCACCTAACTGACTTATTAAAGTTATTTTTTTTCGGTCACTGGGCTCAGGGCAGGATAAAAAAATTGTGCCCTGCACCCACAAAACACAATGTATGTAGATCGCTGAGTTAGATTCTGATTTTGAGCAAAGATTCTCTCCTATTCTTTCTCTGAAATCACCAGCAGCATCCTCTCCCTACACTAAGCACAGCTGAGTGACGTGCAGCGCTATGTGACTCCAGCTTATATAGAGGCTGGGTCACATGCTACACTGGCCAATAACAGCCATGACATTAAGTAGGCATGGCTGTGATGGCTTCTAAGGTTAGACAGTTAACCGCTTGTTAATTGGCTGCTCTGCAGCCTTTCAAAAAGCGCCAAGAAAGCGCTGAACACCGAACCCGAACTTTTATTGAAATATTCGGGTTCGGGTCCGGAGTCCAAAAATCCTAAAGTTCGGTACGAACCCGAACTTTACAGTTCGGGTTCGCTCAACCCTACTGAACGGCAAATATATTTTTCTTTTTCCACTTATACACGCCACAAAAGGCTTTAGAACATATAACTGCACCGCTGAACGAAAAATATATTTTAATTTTGCCGCTATTACACAACACAAAGGGTTTCAGAACATATAACTGCACCGCTGAATGGAAAATGTATTTTTCATTGCCACTAATACACGCCACAAAAAGCTTTAGAATATATAACTGCACCACTAAATGGCAAATATATTTGAGTTTTTTCACTTATTCATGCCATAAAGGTCTTTAGAACATACAGTCCTGATCAAAAGTTTAAGACCACTTGAAAAATGGCAATAAATCATATTTAGCATGGCTGGATCTTAACAAGGTTCTAAGTAGAGCTTCAACATGCAACAGAAAGAAATGGGAGTGAGACAAAACATTTTTTGAGCATTCAATTTAATAAAAACAACAATAAACTGAAACAGGCTATTTTTCAGCTGATCAAAAGTTTAAGACCACACCTCCAAAAAAAAACTAAACCCCCCCAAAACAGAAATCCAACTTCCAAACATGAACTCAAAAATTCGTTTCGGCATGCTTGATGCAAGCGTTTCCATGAGGTGAGTGGGAACATTTCTCCAAGTGGTGAAGACGGCCGCACGAAGGCCATCTACTGTCTGGAACTGTTGTACATTTTTGTAAACTTCCCTTGCCATCCATCCCCAAAGGTTCTCAATTGGATTTAGATCAGGGGAACACGCAGGATGGGCCAAAAGAGTGATGTTATTCTCCTGGAAGAAGTCCCTTGTCCTGCTGGCATTGTGTACTGTAGCGTTGTCCGGTTGAAAAACCGAGTCGTTACCAAACAGACGAGGGCCCTCAGCCATGAGGAATGCTCTCTGCAACATCTGAACATAGCCAGCGGCCGTTTGACGCCCCTGCACTTCCTGAACCTCCATTGTTCCACTGAAGGAAAAAGCACCCCAGACCATTATGGCGCCCCCTCCACTGTGGCGCGTAGAAAACATCTTAGGTGGGATCTGCTTGTCATGCCAGTAACGTTGGAAACCATCAGGACCATCAATGTTAAATTTTTTCTCATCAGAGAATAAAACTTTCTTCCACCTTTGAATGTCCCATGTTTGGTGCTCTCTTGCAAAGTCCAAACGAGCAGTTCTGTGGCATTCAAGGATACGAGGTCTTTGAAGACGTTTTTTGTTTTTGAAGCCCTTCAGTCTCAGATGCCGTCTGATGGTTATGGGGCTGCAGTCAGCACCAGTAAGGGCCTTAATTTGGGTCGAGGATCGTCCAGTGTCTTGACGGACAGCCAAATGGATCCTCCGGCTCAGTGCTGATGACATTTTTTTTGGTCTTCCACTTGACTTTTTTGTTCCATAACCCTCAGGATCATTTAAGAAATTCCAAATGACTGTCTTACTGCGTCCCACCTCAGCAGCGATTGCGGGCTGTGAGAGACCCTGCTTATGCAGTTCAACAACCCGACCACGTTCAAAAAGGGAGAGTTTTTTTGCCTTTGCCATCACAACTAGGGATGAGCGAACCCGAACTGTATAGAATTTTGAAGTGTCCGTGACACGGACCCGAACCCGAACATTTTCGTAAAAGTCCGGGTTCGGGTTCGGTGTTCGGCGCTTTCTTGGCGCTTTTTGAAAGGCTGCAAAGCAGCCAATCAACAAGCATCATACTACTTGCCCCAAGAGGCCATCACAGCCTTGCCTACTATTGGCATGGCTGTGATTGGCCAGTGCAGCATGTGACCCAGCCTCTATATAAGCTTGGGTCACGTAGCGCTGCACGTCACTCTGCTGATACAAGCGTAGGGAGAGGTTGCAGCTGCGACGTTAGGGCGAGATTAGGCAGATTAACTCCTCCAAAAGACTTCATTCAGTGATCGATCTACAGCTGTGGATCATTGAACTGCTGCTATTCAATTGCTCAGTGTTTTTAGGGTGCCCAGAGCGTTTTTCAGTCACTTTTTTCTGGGGTGATCGACAGCCATTTTGTGGCTTGCTTGTGCGCCAGCACAAGCTGCCACCAAGTACATTTAACCATCAATAGTGTGGTTATTTTTTGCTATATCCTACATCAGGGTCAAGCTTTCATCAAGTGCATTTAACCATCAATAGTGTGGTTATTTTTTGGCCATATACTACATCAGGGGCAAGCTGACCTTGTCACCCAAGTGCATTTAACCATCAATAGTGTGGTTATTTTTTGCTATATCCTACATCAGGGTCAAGCTTTCATCAATTGCATTTAACCATCAATAGTGTGGTTATTTTTTGGCCATATACTACATCAGGGGCAAGCTGACCTTGTCACCCAAGTGCATTTAACCATCAATAGTGTGGTTATTTTTTGCTATATCCTACATCTGGGTCAAGCTTTCATCAAGTGCATTTAACCATCAATGGTGTGGTTATTTTTTGGCCATATACTACATCAGGGGCAAGTTGAGCCTGTCACAAAGTGCATTTAACCATCAATCGTGTGGTTATTTTTTGGCCATATACTACATCAGGGGCAAGTTGAGCCTGTCACCCAGCACCTAAAAAATAGGCCTCACATTTATATTCATCCAAATCTGTACTGTTTTAGCTGGTCAAGTTATTTTTAGTGACCGTCAAAGCACAGTTTTTGTTCTGGGTTGAAAAACAATTCCCAAATTTGCAATTCTCAAAATTAGTGGTTTCTGCTGTATCAGGTCTACTTTAAATCTATCCCTAAAAGGGTATATTAGATTCAAGGTGCTGATAGGGTAATTCTCAAAAACTTAACACAAACGCTACAGTGCAGATCCAAGTCTAATTCTGTGATTAAACGTATACCTGTCACCCAGCGCCTAAAAAATAGGCCTCACATTTATATTCCTCCAAATCTGTACTGTTTTAGCTGGTCAAGTTATTTTTAGTGACCGTCAAAGCACAGTTTTTGTTCTGGGTTGAAAAACAATTCCCAAATTTGCAATTCTCAAAATTAGTGGTTTCTGCTGTATCAGGCCTACTTTAAATCTATCCTTAAAAGGGTATATTAGATTCAAGGTGCTGATAGGGTAATTCTCAAAAACTTAACACACACGCTACAGTGCAGATCCAAGTCTAATTCTGTGATTAAACGTATACCTGTCACCCAGCGCCTAAAAAATAGGCCTCACATTTATATTCATCCAAATCTGTACTGTTTTAGCTGGTCAAGTTATTTTTAGTGACCGTCAAAGCACAGTTTTTGTTCTGGGTTGAAAAACAATTCCCAAGTTTGCAATTCTCAAAATTAATCGTTTCTGCTGTATCAGGCCTACTTTAAATCTATCCCTAAAAGGGTATATTAGATTCAAGGTGCTGATAGGGTAATTCTCAAAAACTTAACACACACGCTACAGTGCAGATCCAAGTCTAATTCTGTGATTAAACCTATACCTGTCACCCAGC
The DNA here is from genome assembly GCF_905171765.1 of Bufo bufo. Lineage (NCBI taxonomy): Eukaryota > Metazoa > Chordata > Amphibia > Anura > Bufonidae > Bufo > Bufo bufo. Next base: position 506,424,640 of record NC_053389.1, on the reverse strand, counting down.
GCCTAAAAAATGGGCCTCACATTTATATTCATCCAAATCTGTACTGTTTTAGCTGGTCAAGTTATTTTTAGTGACCGTCAAAGCACAGTTTTTGTTCTGGGTTGAAAAACAATTCCCAAATTTGCAATTCTCAAAATTAGTGGTTTCTGCTGTATCAGGCCTACTTTAAATCTATCCCTAAAACTTAACACATACGCTACAGTGCAGATCCAAGTCTAATTCTGTGATTAAACGTATACCTGTCACCCAGCGCCTAAATAATAGGCCTCAAATTTATATTCAGCTAAATCTGTCATTACTGGTGTGCGTGTATTAGTGTAATACGGTACCTAAATAGATAGCCAGATAGACTTAGTGTTAGGTGTCTGTAAAAAAAGGCCTGAATTTTAGTTCAATACATTGGCCCGAATAATATTTTTCTTATTGTGGTGAACGGTAACAATGAGGAAAACATCTAGTAAGGGACGCGAACATGGTCGTGGTGGTGTTAGTGGACCCTCTGGTGCTGGGAGAGGACGTGGCCGTTCTGCCACAGCCACACGTCCTAGTGTACCAACTACCTCAGGTCCCAGTAGCCGCCAGAATTTACAGAGATATTTGGTGGTGCCCAATGCCGTTCTAAGGATGGTAAGGCCTGAGCAGGTACAGGCATTAGTCAATTGGGTGGCCGACCGTGCATCCAGCACGTTCACATTATCTCCCACCCAGTCTTCTGCAGAAAGCGCACACATGGCGCATGAAAACCAAGCCCATCAGTATGTCACATCACCCCCATGCATATCAGGGAAACTGTCTGAGCCTCAAGTTATGCAACAGTCTCTTATGCTGTTTGAAGACTCTGCTGGCAGAGTTTCCCAAGGGCATTCACCTAGCCCTTCACCAGGGGTGGAAGAGATAGAATGCACTAACGCACAACCACTTATGTTTCCTGATGATGAGGACATGGGAATACCACCTCAGCACGTCTCTGATGATGACGAAACACAGGTGCCAACTGCTGCGTTTTTCTGCAGTGTGCAGACTGAACAGGAGGTCAGGGATCAAGACTGGGTGGAAGACGATTCAGGGGACGATGAGGTCCTAGACCCCACATGGATTGAAGGTCGTGCCACTGACTTTCACAGTTCGGAGGAAGAGGCAGTGGTGAGACCGAGCCAACAGCGTAGCAAAAGACAAAGAGGGAGCAGTGGGCAAAAGCAGAACACCCGCCGCCAAGAGACTCCGCCTGCTACTGACCGCCGCCATCTGGGACCGAGCACCCCAAAGGCAGCTTCAAGGAGTTCCCTGGCATGGCACTTCTTCAAACAATGTGCTGACGACAAGACCCGAGTGGTTTGCACGCTGTGCCATCAGAGCCTGAAGCAAGGCATTACGTTCTGAACCTTAGCACAACCTGCATGCAAAGCATGAACTGCAGTGGAGTAAACACCTTAAAAACAAGGAAGTCACTCAGGCTCCCCCTGCTACCTCTTCTGCTGCTGCCGCCTCGGCCTCTTCTGCTGCTGCCGCCGCCTCGGCCTCTTTCTCCGCCTCTGGAGGAACGTTGGCACCTGCCGCCCAGCAAACATGGGATGTACCACCAACACCACCACCTGCGTCACCAAGCATCTCAACCATATAAATGAAAAAAGGAAATTAAAACAAGGAATAACTAAATTAAAAACAAAGGACGAAAGTTATGTAGAAGAGAATAAAGGGCTAGCCGACTGCCTTAATGAATACTTCTGTTCAGTTTTTACAAAAGAAAAAGGAGAAGGACCTCCACTAGAAAGGATGACTAATAAATCATTTGATGCATGTATCTTTACAGAGGAAGATGTTCTAAGTTTGCTGTCTAAGGTGAAGACTAATAAGTCACAGGGGCCTGATGAGATACACCCAAAATTATTAAAAGAGCTTAGTGGTGAGCTGGCAAAACCGCTAACAGATTTATTTAACCAATCATTAGTAACAGGAGTCGTCCCGGAAGATTGGAAATTGGCAAATGTCGTGCCCATTCACAAGAAAGGTAGTAGGGAGGAATCGAGCAACTATAGACCAGTGAGTCTGACATCAATAGTAGGCAAATTAATGGAAACCCTATTAAAGGATAGGATTGTGGAACATCTAAAATCCCATGGATTGCAAGATGAAAAACAACATGGGTTTACTTCAGGGAGATCATGTCAAACAAATCTTATAGATTTTTTTGACTGGGTGACTAAAATAATAGACGGTGGAGGTGCAGTAGACATCGCATATCTAGATTTTAGTAAGGCTTTTGACACTGTCCCACATAGAAGACTTATCAATAAACTGCAGTCATTGAGCATGGACTCCCATATTGTTGAGTGGATTAGGCAGTGGCTGAGTGACAGACAACAGAGGGTTGTAGTCAATGGAGAACATTCAAAACAAGGTCATGTTACCAGTGGGGTTCCACAGGGATCTGTACTGGGACCAATTTTGTTTAATATCTTCATAAGTGATATTGCAAAAGGCCTCGATGGGAAGGTTTGTCTTTTTGCTGATGACACAAAGATATGTAACAGGGTTGATGTTCCTGGAGGGAAACGCCAAATGGAAAAGGATTTAGGAAAACTAGAAGAATGGTCAGAACTCTGGCAACTGAAATTTAATGTGGATAAGTGCAAGATAATGCACCTGGGGCGTAAAAACCCAAGGGCAGAATATAGAATATTTAACACAGTCCTGACCTCAGTATCTGAGGAAAGGGATTTAGGAGTAATTATTTCAGAAGACTTAAAGGTGGGAAGACAATGTAATAGGGCAGCACGAAATGCCAGCAGAATGCTTGGATGTATAGGGAGAGGTATAAGCAGTAGAAAGAGTGAAGTGCTTATGCCGCTGTACAGAACACTGGTGAGACCTCACTTGGAGTATTGTGCGCAGTACTGGAGGCCATATCTCCAGAAGGATATAGATACTCTAGAGAGAGTTCAGAGAAGAGCTACTAAACTAGTACATGGATTGCAGGATAAAACTTACCAGGAAAGGTTAAAGGACCTTAACATGTATAGCTTGGAAGAAAGAAGAGACAGAGGGGATATGATAGAAACTTTTAAATACATTAAAGGAATCAACTCGGTAAAGGAGGAGAGCATATTTAAAAGAAGAAAAACTACCACAAGAGGACACAGTTTTAAATTAGAGGGGCAAAGGTTTAAAAGTAATATAAGGAAGTATTACTTTACTGAGAGAGTAGTGGATGCATGGAATAGCCTTCCTGCAGAAGTGGTAGCTGCAAATACAGTGAAGGGGTTTAAGCGTGCATGGGATAGGCATATGGCTATCCTTCATATAAGATAGGGCCAGGGGCTATCCATAGTATTCAGATATATTGGGCAGACTAGATGGGCCAAATGGTTCTTATCTGCCGACACATTCTATGTTTCTATGTTTCTATGTCACACGGCAGCGTTCAGCTCTCCATCTCACAAACATTTGAGAGAAAGCGTAAATTCCCACCTAGCCACCCTTGATCCCTGGCCCTGAATGCCAGCATTTCTAAACTACTGGCCTATGAAATGCTGTCATTTAGGCTGGTGGACACAGACAGCTTCAAACAGCTCATGTCGCTTGCTGTCCCACAGTATGTTGTTCCCAGCCGGCACTACTTCTCCAAGAGAGCCGTGCCTTCCCTGCACAACCAAGTATCCGATAAAATCAAGTGTGCACTGCGCAACGCCATCTGTGGCAAGGTCCACCTAACCACAGATTCGTGGACCAGTAAGCACGGCCAGGGACGCTATATCTCCGTAACTGCACACTGGGTAAATGTAGTGGCGGCTGGGCCCCAGGCGGAGAGCTGTTTGGCGCACGTCCTTCCGCCGCCAAGGATCGCAGGGCAACATTCTTTGCCTCCTGTCTCCTCCTCCTCCTACTCAGCTTCCTCCTCCTCTTCTTCCACCTGCTCATCCAGTCAGCCGCACACCTTCACCACAACTTCAGCACAGCCCGGGGTAAACGTCAGCAGGCCGTTCTGAAACTCATATGTTTGGGGGACAAGACCCACACCGCGCAGGAGTTGTGGCTGGGTATAGAACAACAGACCGACGAGTGGTTGCTGCCGTTGTGCCTCAAGCCCGGCCTGGTGGTGTGCGATAATGGGCGAAATCTCGTTGCAGCTCTGGGACTAGCCGGTTTGACGCACATCCCTTGCCTGGCGCATGTGCTGAATTTGGTGGTGCAGAAGTTCATTCACAACTACCCCGACATGTCAGAACTGCTGCATAAAGTGCGAGCCGTCTGTTTGCGCTTCCGGCTTTCACATCCTGCCGCTGCTCGCCTGTCAGCGCTACAGCGTAACTTCGGCCATCCCGCTCACCGCCTCATATGCGACGTGCCCACCAGGTGGAACTCCACCTTGCACATGCTGGACAGACTGTGCGAGCAGCAGCAGGCCATAGTGGAGTTTCAGCTGCAGCACGCATGGGTGAGTCGCACTGCGGAACAGCACCACTTCACCACCAATGACTGGGCCTCCATGCGAGACCTGTGTGCCCTGTTGCGCTGTTTCGAGTACTCCACCAACATGGCCAGTGGCGATGACGCCGTTATCAGCGTTACAATAACACTTCTATGTCTCCTTGAGAAAACACTTAGGGCTATGATGGAAGAGGAGGTGGCCCAGGAGGAGGAGGAGGAAGAGGGGTCATTTTTAGCACTTTCAGGCCAGTCTCTTCGAGGTGACTCAGAGGGAGGTTTTTTGCAACAGCAGAGGCCAGGTACAAATGTGGCCAGACAGGGCCCACTACTGGAGGACGAGGAGGACGAGGATGAGGAGGAGGTGGAGGAGGATGAAGCAGGTTCACAGCGGGCTGGCACCCAACGCAGCTCGGGCCCATCACTGGTGCGTGGCTGGGGGGAAACGCAGGACGATGACGATACGCCTCCCACAGAGGACAGCTTGTCTTACCTCTGGGCAGCCTGGCACACATGAGCGACTACATGCTGCAGTGCCTGCGCAACAACAGCAGAGTTGCTCACATTTTAACGTGTGCGGACTACTGGGTTGCCACCCTGCTGGATTCACGGTACAAAGACAATGTGCCCACCTTACTTCATGCACTGGAGCGTCATAGTAAGATGCACGAGTACAAGCGCACGTTGGTAGACGCGCTACTGAGAGCATTCCCAAATGTCACAGGGGAACAAGTGGAAGCCCAAGGCGAAGGCAGAGGAGGAGCAAGAGGTAGCCAACGCAGCTGTGTCACGGCCAGCTCCTCTGAGGGCAGGGTTAGCATGGCAGAGATGTGGAAACGTTTTGTCACCACGCCACAGCTAACTGCACCACCACCTGATACGGAACGTGTTAGCAGGAGGCAACATTTCAATAACATGGTGGAACAGTACCTGTGCACACCCCTCCACGTACTGACTGATGGTTCGGCCCCATTCAACTTCTGGGTCTCCAAATTGTCCACGTGGCCAGAGCTAGCCTTTTATGCCTTGGAGGTGCTGGCCTGCCCGGCGGCCAGCGTTCTGTCTGAACGTGTATTCAGCACGGCAGGGGGCGTCATTACAGACAAACGCAGCCGCCTGTCTACAGCCAATGTGGACAAGCTGACGTTCATAAAAATGAACCAGGCATGGATCCCACAGGACCTGTCCATCCCTTGTGCAGATTAGACATTAACTACCTCCCCTTAACAATATATTATTGTACTCCAGGGCACTTCCTCATTCAATCCTATTTTTATTTTCATTTTACCATTATATTGCGGGGCAACCCAAAGTTGAATGAACCTCTCCTCTGTCTGGGTGCCGGGGCCTAAATATCTGACAGTGGCCTGTTCCAGTGGTGGGTGACATGAAGCCTGATTCTCTGCTATGACATGAAGACTGATTCTCTGCTGACATGAAGCCTGAATCTCTGTTATGGGACCTCTCTCCTCTGCCTGGGTGCCTGGGCCTAAATATGTGACAGTGGCCTGTTCCAGTGGTGAGTGACGTGAAGCCTGATTCTCTGCTATGACATGAAGACTGATTCTCTGCTGACATGAAGCCTGAATCTCTGTTATGGGACCTCTCTCCTCTGCCTGGGTGCCTGGGCCTAAATATGTGACAGTGGCCTGTTCCAGTGGTGGGTGACGTGAAGCCTGATTCTCTGCTATGACATGAAGACTGATTCTCTGCTGACATGAAGCCTGAATCTCTGTTATGGGACCTCTCTCCTCTGCCTGGGTGCCGGGGCCTAAATATCTGACAGTGGCCTGTTCCAGTGGTGGGTGACATGAAGCCTGATTCTCTGCTATGACATGAAGACTGATTCTCTGCTGACATGAAGCCTGAATCTCTGTTATGGGACCTCTCTCCTCTGCCTGGGTGCCTGGGCCTAAATATGTGACAGTGGCCTGTTCCAGTGGTGGGTGACGTGAAGCCTGATTCTCTGCTATGACATGAAGACTGATTCTCTGCTGACATGAAGCCTGAATCTCTGTTATGGGACCTCTCTCCTCTGCCTGGGTGCCTGGGCCTAAATATGTGACAGTGGCCTGTTCCAGTGGTGGGTGACGTGAAGCCTGATTCTCTGCTATGACATGAAGACTGATTCTCTGCTGACATGAAGCCTGAATCTCTGTTATGGGACCTCTCTCCTCTGCCTGGGTGCCGGGGCCTAAAAATATCTGACAGTGGCCTGTTCCAGTGGTGGGTGACGTGAAGCCTGATTCTCTGCTATGACATGAAGACTGATTCTCTGCTGACATGAAGCCTGAATCTCTGTTATGGGACCTCTCTCCTCTGCCTGGGTGCCGGGGCCTAAATATGTGACAGTGGCCTGTTCCAGTGGTGGGTGACGTGAAGCCTGATTCTCTGCTATGACATGAAGACTGATTCTCTGCTGGCATGAAGCCTGAATCTCTGTTATGGGACCTCTCTCCTCTGCCTGGGTGCCGGGGCCTAAAAATATCTGACAGTGGCCTGTTCCAGTGGTGGGTGACGTGAAGCCTGATTCTCTGCTATGACATGAAGACTGATTCTCTGCTGACATGAAGCCTGAATCTCTGTTATGGGACCTCTCTCCTCTGCCTGGGTGCCTGGGCCTAAATATGTGACAGTGGCCTGTTCCAGTGGTGGGTGACGTGAAGCCTGATTCTCTGCTATGACATGAAGACTGATTCTCTGCTGACATGAAGCCTGAATCTCTGTTATGGGACCTCTCTCCTCTGCCTGGGTGCCGGGGCCTAAAAATATCTGACAGTGGCCTGTTCCAGTGGTGGGTGACGTGAAGCCTGATTCTCTGCTATGACATGAAGACTGATTCTCTGCTGACATGAAGCCAGATTCTCTGTTATGGGACCTCTCTCCTCTGCCTGGGTGCCTGGGCCTAAATATCTGACAATGGACTGTTCCAGTGTTGGCTGACGTAAAGCATGATTCTCTGCTATGACATGCAGACTGATTCTCTGCTCACATTAAGCCTGAATCTCTGTTATGGGACCTCTCTCCTCTGCCTGGGTGCCGGGGCCTAAAAATATCTGACAGTGGCCTGTTCCAGTGTTGGGTGACGTAAAGCATGATTCTCTGCTATGACATGAAGACTGATTCTCTGCTGACATGAAGCCAGATTCTCTGTTACGGGACCTCTCTCCTCTGTCTGGGTGCCTGGGCCTAAATATCTGACAATGGACTGTTCCAGTGTTGGGTGACGTAAAGCATGATTCTCTGCTAGGAGATGCAGACTGATTCTCTGCTGACATGAAGCTAGATTCTCTGTTACGGGACCTCTCTCCTCTGCCTGGGTGCCTGGGCCTAAATATCTGACAATGGACTGTTCCAGTGTTGGGTGACGTAAAGCCTGATTCTCTGCTATGACATGCAGACTGATTCTCTGCTGACATGAAGCCAGATTCTCTGTTACGGGACCTCTCTCCTCTGCCTGGGTGCCTGGGCCTAAATATCTGACAATGGACTGTTCCAGTGTTGGGTGACGTAAAGCATGATTCTCTGCTAGGACATGCAGACTGATTCTCTGCTGACATGAAGCCAGATTCTCTGTTACGGGACCTCTCTCCTCTGCCTGGGTGCCTGGGCCTAAATATCTGACAATGGACTGTTCCAGTGTTGGGTGACGTAAAGCATGATTCTCTGCTATGACATGAAGACTGATTCTCTGCTGACATGAAGCCTGAATCTCTGTTATGGGACCTCTCTCCTCTGCCTGGGTGCCTGGGCCTAAATATGTGACAGTGGCCTGTTCCAGTGGTGGGTGACGTGAAGCCTGATTCTCTGCTATGACATGAAGACTGATTCGCTGCTGACATGAAGCCTGAATCTCTGTTATGGGACCTCTCTCCTCTGCCTGGGTGCCGGGGCCTAAAAATATCGGACAGTGGCCTGTTCCAGTGGTGGGTGACGTGAAGCCTGATTCTCTGCTATGACATGAAGACTGATTCTCTGCTGACATGAAGCCAGATTCTCTGTTACAGGACCTCTCTCCTCTGCCTGTGTGCCGGGGCCTAAATATATGACAATGGACTGTTACAGTGGTGGGTGACGTGAAGCCAGATTCTCTGCTATGGCATGAAGAGACTGATTCTCTGCTGACGTGAAGCCAGATTCTCTGCTATGGGACCTCTCTCTAATTGATATTGGTTAATTTTTATTTATTTTATTTTTATTTTTATTCATTTCCCTATCCACATTTGTTTGCAGGGGATTTACCTACATGTTGCTTCCTTTTGCAGCCCTCTAGCTCTTTCCTGGGCTGTTTTACAGCCTTTTTAGTGCCGAAAAGTTCGGGTCCCCATTGACTTCAATGGGGTTCGGGATGAAGTTCGGTTCGGGTTCGGATCCCGAACCCGAACATTTCCGGGAAGTTCGGCCGAACTTCTCGAACCCGAACATCCAGGTGTTCGCTCAACTCTAATTACAACGTGTGACTACCTGACAAAAAATTACAATGAATCCACATCTTTGCACAGATTTGGCCTTTTAAAGGCACGTGGTCCTAAAATTTTGATCAGCTGAAAAACAGCCTGTTTCAGTTTAATCGTTATTTTAAATTAATTGAATGCTGATGGGTCTGCCCCCTTCAACTTCTGGGTCTCCAAATTGGGCACATGGTCTTAAAATAAACCAGGACTTGTCCGTACCTTGTGCAGAATAGACATGTATACCAGCCTCACCCAGCCATTGTTGTACTCCAGCGCACTTTCTCTTTGTTTTATTTTTTATATTTCCCAATGTTTTGGGGTCTACCAAAATTTGAACAAACAAATAAAGAAAAATAAAATAAAATAAAAAACAAAACAGAGAAACTGTGTTGGCTACCTCCTCCTCCTCCACCGCCACTTCCACCTACACCACCACATCCACTGCCTCCTCTAGCAGGCAGGCCGGGTGGCCGTAACTCACTGAGGTCACGTGCTTGCTCCGCCTACTTCATTCATAAAGTAGGCGGAGCAGGCACGTGACCTCCGTGAGTTACGGCCGCCCGGCCTGCCTCCTACTGCTAGTGCCTACTACAGGAGAGTGATATGTGTACCGGTAAGCACATGGGGAGCGCATCATTATTCAGTTTAGATATGATGATTAACACTACATATAATACAGTACATACTGAGCTGCGGGGCCAGAGTACAGTGCCTGCACAGCCCCGCCGCTCTCCCCGCCTACTACAGCTCCTCCTCACTAATGCATCGCATTCTGAGATGCTGCAGCATCGCAGACTGCGATGTAAATTGCCAGCATTTGCCCCATAAGACGCAGGGGCACTTTCCCCCCCCCCCCCTTTTGGGGGGGGAAGTGCGTCTTATGGGGCGAAAAATACGGTATATGTTCTAATGCCTTTTGTGGTGTTTATTAGTGGGTAAAGAAAAATATATTTGCCGTTCAGCAGTGTAGTCATATGTTCTAAGGCCTTTTTTGTTGTTTAATAGTGGCAAAATAAAACTATATTTGCGTTTGACGGTGCATTTATATGCTCTAAAGAAGGGGTCCTCAAACTTTTTAAACAGGGGGACAGTTCACTGTCCCTCAGACCGTTGGAGGGCCGGACTATAGTTTAATGGGGTATTCCCATCTTGGACAATGGGGGCATATCATTAAGTGCGGGTCCCACCGCTGGGACCCGCACCTATATAGAGAATGGAGCCCCGAAGGTGAATGGGAGCGTACCGCGCATGCACTGCCCATGCTCCCATTCATTTCTATGAGGCCAACGGAAAAAGTCGAGCCAGCGCTCGGCTATTTTCGGCAGCCCCATAGAAATGAATGGAGGGCAGCTGCGCATGCGCAGTGCGCCCTCCTTCACTTTCGGGGCTCCGTTCTCTATATAGGTGCGGGTTCTTTTTCTTGACATCATTGTTTCCTAGGGATTCCAAATTGCTATTGGTAAAATACCAATATGTGTGTGTGTGTGTGTGTGTGTATACACTGCTCAAAAAAATAAAGGGAACACTTAAACAACACAATATAACTCCAAGTCAATCACACTTCTGTGAAATCAACTGTCCACTTAGGAAGCAACACTGAGTGACAATCAATTTCACATGCTGTTGTGCAAATGGGATAGACAACAGGTGGAAATTATAGGCAATTAGCAAGACACCCCCAATAAAGGAGGGGTTCTGCAGGTGGTCACCACAGACCACTTCTCAGTTCCTATGCTTCCTGGCTGATGTTTTGGTCACTTTTGAATGCTGGCGGTGCTTTCACTCTAGTGGTAGCATGAGACGGAGTCTACAACCCACACAAGTGGCTCAGGTAGTGCAGCTTATCCAGGATGGCACATCAATGCGAGCTGTGGCAAGAAGGTTTGCTGTGTCTGTCAGCGTAGTGTCCGGAGCATGGAGGCGCTACCAGGAGACAGGCCAGTACATCAGGAGATGTGGAGGAGGCCGTAGGAGGGCAACAACCCAGCAGCAGGACCGCTACCTCCGCCTTTGTGCAAGGAGGAACAGGAGAAGCACTGCCAGAGCCCTGCAAAATGACCTCCAGCAGGCCACAAATGTGCATGTGTCTGCTCAAACGGTCAGAAACAGACTCCATGAGGGTGATATGAGGGCCCGACGTCCACAGGTGGGGGTTGTGCTTACAGCCCAACACCGTGCAGGACGTTTGGCATTTGCCAGAGAACACCAAGATTGGCAAATTCGCCACTGGCGCCCTGAGCTCTTCACAGATGAAAGCAGGTTCACACTGAGCACATGTGACAGACGTGACAGAGTCTTGAGACGCAGTGGAGAACGTTCTGCTGCCTGCAACATCCTCTAGCATGACCGGTTTGGCATTGGGTCAGTAATGGTGTGGGGTGGCATTTCTTTGGAGGGCCGCACAGCCCTCCATGTGCTCGCCAGAGGTAGCCTGACTGCCATTAGGTACCGAGATGAGATCCTCAGACCCCTTATGAGACCATATGCTGGTGCGGTTGGCCATTGGTTCCTCTTAATGCAAGACAATGCTAGACCTCATGTGGCTGGAGTGTGTCAGCAGTTCCTGCAAGACGAAGGCATTGATGCTATGGACTGGCCCACCCGTTCCCCAGACCTGAATCCAATTGAGCACATCTGGGACATCATGTCTCACTCTATCCACCAACATCATGTTGCACCACAGACTGTCCAGGAGTTGGCAGATGCTTTAGTCCAGGTCTTGTCACGGGGTTCCGAAGGTGCACTCGGTCCCCCATTGCCCGCAGAACTGTTGCTTAGCTTTTGGAATGAGGTTCTGTGTTTGACCTCATTCCCAGGGCGGCTTTACTAGTTGGGTGGCTCCCTGCTCCTAGTCTGCCTTGAGCGCCGAGCTGATCACTCGGTGCTCGACTGGTTGGTCTGTCGGTCATGTGACGCTGGCCACGTCACATGACCCTCACTCCCCACTATAAATACAGGCAGCCTGCTGGCTACAGGTTGCCTGTTAATTTCTAGGTTCCTGGCTATTTGTTGGACTACTGAATATTTACCTGATCCTGTTCCCTGACGATCCTCTGCCTGCTCCTCCTGTACTGCGCATACATCCTGGTATTGTGACCTCGGATCCCACCTGACTACTCTCTTAGGACTCCTCTTGTACTTCGCTACTCTCCTGGTATTTGACCCCGGCTTCTCCTGACCATTCTTTGCTTAATCCGTTGTACTGCGTAGCTCTCTTGGTTCTGACCCGGTCCGTTCATGTTCCGTATTTTGTCTTGTCTGTCTTCCCTGCACATATCCTAAGTTAGGGACTGCCGTCCAGTTGTCCCCTGTCATCAGGACTCGTGAGGCAAGTAGGCAGGGCCAGGGGTGAGGGTGGAGCGCAGTGGTCACTACCCTTCCCCCTGTGTGTGTGTAGACGTGACCGTTACAGATTAACAGGCCCAATAACCACTGTATCATGAATCCTCTTACTACCCTGACTGACCATGTCTCTAACTTGACACAGAGGGTGCAGGAGCTAGGAGAGAAACTCCGTTCTTGTGAGTTAGGGCAAGGTTCTTCCACTCCTCTGTCCTCCAGTCCATATTTTGAACCCCAGATCAAGCTCCCAGAACCCTTTTCTGGAGACTGGAAGAGGTTTCTCTCCTTTAAGGAGAATTGCAAACTCTACTTCCGTTTGCGCCCCGTGTCCTCCGGTCCCGAGAGCCAACGCGTGGGGATTATCATTTCTCTACTACAGGGTGATCCCCAGGACTGGGCATTTTCGTTACCTCCTGGGGCCAGTTGTCTAACTTCTGTGGAGGGTTTTTTTCAGGCCCTGGGTACCCTCTATGACGAACCAGACAGGGCCCTGGTAGCCGAGACAGCTCTTAGGGCACTGGTTCAGGGCCATCTCCCTGCGGAGGAGTATTGCACCCAATTCAGACGGTGGTGTGTCCCCTCAGGATGGAATGAACCAGCCCTGAAGAGTCAGTTTAGGTCTGGTCTATCTGATAATTTAAAAGATCTATTGGTCAATTACCAAATTCCTGAGACCTTAGAGGAGATGATGACCCTAGTTGTCCGACTTGACAGACGAGTTAGAGAGAGACGACAAGAACGACAGTTCTGTTCTCAGATGGTGGTCCAGCCAGAGGCCTTTTCCAGGGACAACACTGAGGTCTCCACCGAGGAACCCATGCAGGTTGGCATGACCCGGGGTAATCTTCGTCGCAGACGCAGAGAGTGCTTCTACTGTGGAGATCCTGGCCATTGGATCAACAAGTGTCCTAAGAGGGACCTCTCTGACAAGTCTTCTAAGGCAAGACAACCTAAAGACCAGGTACACCCTGATTTTTCTAAAGGTAAGCTTTTGGTACCCATAACAATTTCTCTGGGGGTTAATAAGTGGCCGGGTAAGGCCTTTATTGACTCCGGTTCAGCGGCCAGCTTTATTGACTTTGAGTTTGCTTGTAAATTGGGTATTCCAATGTTTGCTTTACCTACACCTATCCATGTCATGGGTATTGATGCTACTCCCCTGATTGGCGTTACGGTGAGGTCATGTACCTCTGAAATTTCTCTGTCCGTGGGTGTGTGCCACTCTGAGAGATGTTCTCTTCTAGTCCTGGAGAACCTACCGGTTGAGGTGGTACTAGGGTTGCCTTGGCTCCGTTTACATAACCCCACAATTGATTGGTCCAAAGGAGAGTTGGTGAAATGGGGACCTAAGTGTGACTCATGCTTGTCCGTGGTCCAGGCTGGGGTTTCAGTAAGGTCTAATACATTACCCTCTGTTATTAAGGAATATTCTGATGTGTTCTCGTCCCTTACTCCAGAGGTTCTACCCCCCCATAGACCTTATGATTGCGCCATAGAGCTAATTGAGGGTGCCGAATTTCCTAAAGGTCGAATTTATAATCTTTCAGGGCCCGAACGCAAGGCTATGGAAGATTATATTAAGGAGAGCCTTGCTAAAGGGCATATTAGACCTTCAGTCTCTCCTATGGGAGCAGGGTTTTTCTTTGTTAAAAAGAAGGATGGTGGTCTTAGGCCTTGTATTGATTACCGGAGATTAAATAAAATCACTGTCCAAAATAGATACTCTCTCCCATTGATTCCGGATTTATTTAACCAGGTTTTGGGGGCAACCTGGTTTTCCAAGATTGACCTGAAAGGGGCATACAATCTAATCCGAATCAAGGAGGGAGACGAATGGAAGACAGCGTTCAATACTCCGATAGGACACTTTGAATATCAGGTGATGCCTTTTGGACTCAGCAATGCCCCAGCTGTGTTCCAAAACTTAATGAACGATATTCTTAGGGAGTTCTTAGGTAAATTTATTATTGTCTATCTTGACGACATTTTGATATTCTCTCCTGATTTCGAATCTCATGTGTCCCATGTCAAACAAGTATTAGAGGTGTTGAGGGAGAACCAGCTATCCGCTAAGCAAGAGAAATGTGTCTTTGGTGTACAGGAGATACTGTTTCTAGGGCATGTTTTGACTCCTCACGCCTTTAAGATGGATCCTGGTAAGGTTTTAGCAATTAAGGAATGGGTAAGACCTTCATCCTTAAAGGCTTTACAACGGTTTTTGGGTTTCGCTAATTACTACCGTAAATTTATCATGAATTTTTCTGTAATTGCTAAACCATTGACCGACCTTACTAAGAAAGGGGCAGATTTGGAGAATTGGTCTACCAAGGCCATTTCTTCATTTGAAACATTAAAAAAGGCATTTAGTAGCGCTCCCATTCTGATCCAGCCTGATCAGGAGAGACCCTTTATTGTGGAGGTGGATGCGTCCGAGGACGGCGCAGGAGCAGTCCTTTCACAAGGTCCTGCTAGCCTCACTAACCTGAGACCGTGTGCCTTCTTCTCTAGGAAATTCTCTCCCACGGGGAGAAACTACGACATAGGGAATAGGGAGCTGTTGGCCATTAAATGGGCATTTGAGGAGTGGAGACATTTTTTGGAGGGGGCAAGGCATCGAGTAACTGTTGTCACTGACCATAAAAACCTAATGTTTCTCGAGTCCGCTAAGAGGTTGAATCCCCGACAAGCCCAATGGGCTCTGTTTTTTACCCGTTTTGATTTCTCCATTACGTTCAGGCCGGGAAGTAAAAATGTGAAGGCAGACGCATTATCTCGGAGCTTCCATGCTTTTCAACCCACTGAGACGCCGCCTGAATCCATCCTACCAGCAAACATCTTCTTAGCGGCTCTAACCCAGGATATCTCGGCTCGCATTAAGGCTGAACAACATCTGGCACCGGCATCCACCCCAACAGATAAGTTGTTTGTTCCCGTACAATTTCGTCTCCAGCTGTTGGGTGAGTGTCACGATTCTGCCTTTTGTGGACATACGGGTATTGAGGGCACTAAGGATCTTGTTTCTAGATCTTATTGGTGGCCCACTCTGACCAGGGATGTCAAGTCCTACGTGTCAGCCTGTGAGGTTTGTGCCAGGTCTATGACACCTAGGACTCGCCCTGCTGGTAACCTACGACCCCTACCCATTCCCAGTAGACCATGGTCCCATATCTCGATGGACTTTATAACTGACCTACCGCTGGCGGAGGGTAAGACTGTGGTTTGGGTAGTGGTCGATAGGTTTAGCAAAATGGTTCATTTCATTCCCCTGTCTAAACTTCTGAATGCTAAAACCCTGGCGTCTATTTTTGTGAGAGAGATTGTTCGTTTACATGGCATCCCGGAAAATATTGTTTCGGACAGGGGTGTGCAGTTTGTGTCCAAATTCTGGAGGGCCTTCTGTCAAAGATGTAAAATTTCGTTGTCTTTTTCTTCCGCCTACCATCCTGAGAGTAATGGGCAGACTGAACGCCTTAATCAGTCTGTGGAACAATTCCTGAGGTTGTATGTTGCTGATGACCAGCAATTATGGGTCAAATTCCTTCCGTTGGCTGAATTTGCTCTGAATAACCGTGTCAATTCTTCTGCTGGGGTCTCCCCTTTCTTTTGTAACCATGGTTTTCATCCCCGTTTTCATTCTGGGTCGTCCGTCTCCTCCTCTAACCCTGAAGCTGATAAACTCTCCTCCGAACTGTGCACAGTTTGGGCCCGGGTTCAATCGAACCTAGAAAAGGCTCAAAGTTCTCAAAAACTCAAGGCCGATAGGAGACGTTCAAGGGGGGTGAACTTTCAGGTTGGGGATAAAGTATGGTTGTCCTCCAAGAATCTATCTCTCAAGGTAGTTTCTAGAAAATTTGCTCCTCGTTTTATTGGTCCATATAAGATCACGGAGGTGATTAACCCGGTATCATTTAGGTTGGAGCTGCCCTAGTCATTCCACATTCATAATGTGTTCCATAAATCTCTACTTAAAAAATATTTTGAACCGGTAGTACCATCAAAAGCCTCGCCTCCGCCGGTTCTTGTTAATGATGCTGTCGAGTATGTGGTGTCTAAAATAGTGGATGTCAGGAAGGTGCGTAATTCCTTGCAGTACCTGATTCACTGGAAGGGGTATGGACCTGAAGAGAGATCTTGGGTACCTGCCAGGGAGGTTCATGCTCCTAGACTTGTTCGTAAATTTAATTTAGAACACCCTGAAAAGCCATCGCCTGAAGTCTTGGGTCCGGTGGCCCCTCGTAAAAGGGGGGGTACTGTCACGGGGTTCCGAAGGTGCACTCGGTCCCCCATTGCCCGCAGAACTGTTGCTTAGCTTTTGGAATGAGGTTCTGTGTTTGACCTCATTCCCAGGGCGGCTTTACTAGTTGGGTGGCTCCCTGCTCCTAGTCTGCCTTGAGCGCCGAGCTGATCACTCGGTGCTCGACTGGTTGGTCTGTCGGTCATGTGACGCTGGCCACGTCACATGACCCTCACTCCCCACTATAAATACAGGCAGCCTGCTGGCTACAGGTTGCCTGTTAATTTCTAGGTTCCTGGCTATTTGTTGGACTACTGAATATTTACCTGGTCCTGTTCCCTGACGATCCTCTGCCTGCTCCTCCTGTACTGCACATACATCCTGGTATTGTGACCTCGGCTCCCACCTGACTACTCTCTTAGGACTCCTCTTGTACTTCGCTACTCTCCTGGTATTTGACCCCGGCTTCTCCTGACCATTCTTTGCTTAATCCGTTGTACTGCGTAGCTCTCTTGGTTCTGACCCGGTCTGTTCATGTTCCGTATTTTGTCTTGTCTGTCTTCCCTGCACATATCCTAAGTTAGGGACTTCCGTCCAGTTGTCCCCTGTCATCAGGACACGTGAGGCAAGTAGGCAGGGCCAGGGGTGAGGGTGGAGCGCAGTGGTCACTACCCTTCCCCCTGTGTGTGTGTGGACGTGACCGTTACAGGTCTGGGAGGAGATCCCTCAGGAGACCGTCTGCCACCTCATCAGGAGCATGCACAGGCATTGTAGGGAGGTCATACAGGCACGTGGAGGCCACACACACTACTGAGCTTTATTTTGACTTGTTTTCAGGACATTACATCAAAGTTGGATCAGCCTGTAGTGTGTTTTTCCACTTAAATTTTGAGTGTGACTCCAAATCCAGACCTCCATGGGTTGAAAAATTTGATTTCCATTTTTTTATTTTTGTGTGATTTTGTTGTCAGCACATGTAACTATGTAAAGAACAAAGTATTTCAGAAGAATATTTAATTAATTCAGATCTAGGATGTGTTATTTTTGTGTTCCCTTTATTTTTTTGAGCAGTGTATATATATATATATATATATATATATACACACGCACACACACAGTGTATGAACCCCCACTTGCAGGTCTCTGCCCCCGACATGGACACTTACCTCTTGCAGGCTCTTCTATGCAGACCCGCTCAGTCCCTGACAGGGTTCTGTTATATTTCCCTATATAACAGGCTAGATTGATATCTAAATCTGAACACTGAAAAGGAAACGTGTATCAAATTTAAGTTTTTCTATCAAGGAAACCCCTTTAATCAGTAATGTCTTTTTTTTGTTTTACCCTTGAGTTGACTTTCTGGTTTGGAATGGCTATATAAGCAGGAAGATGCTATTTTAGTATCATGGTTGGTCCATGGAAAGAAAAATGGCAGTTGGCTGGGTTGACATGCTCTCATTTCTTCCTCAAAGAGACTTGGATAATGAAATATCAGGGTGCCAGTCTGCATTTAAACAGGTCAGATAATGGTGGGAGATATGGTCTCAACCAGACCATAGCTGTGGTTAAGCTGTTCAAGGAAGCTGCTGTTGACAGAAACTACAGTGGTCCTGCTTATATAGCCATTCCAAAACAGAAAATCAACTCAAGATGAGGAAACTGTAAGTAAATATTCGCTAAAAAACACATTTCCCTACCCCTGAATGTCTCCTTCTCCTTTCTGCGGACTTCCTGTGATGCAGCTGCACATGAGGTTCACAGGTCTGGAAGGAGGTGCACCTGTGCGGCAAGACGAATAGAACCAGTGGGGGATCCAGAGCTCCCCAGTACTATACTGAAGAAACAGATAATACCACTGATAATATTAGTGCCACACAGAGCCCCCCATATAAAATACCCCTTCTTTGTGGCCTCAGTAAATGTCCCCATAGTGCCCCCAATAATGTGCCAGTAAGAGGTGCCCCCATAGATGCCCCCCAATCATGTGCTAGTGAAAAGTGCCTCTCCCCCCCACTCATGTGCCAGTAATAAGTGCCAATTCTCCCCCCCATCATGTGCCAGCCTCCTCTCTGCTGCCACCCCCACTCATGTGCCAGTAACAGTGTTGGACTGGGGTACCTAGGTACCACCAGTAAAATTTATTTTGGGGGCCCACCGTACAGATACATTCAAATATAATAAATAATCTAACAAGTTTTTTATATGAACATAAGCTGGTTGAGGTGCTGTACATTAAATATATGTATGTAGTGTACTAAATCTAATGTGTTATGCCCATCAGTCTGTACGTGTAAGCGTGTGCACATATACTGCTCTACCATGTTGCTGAAATGCTGCCTCCTGCTAAGACGTTCCATATAAGCTGGTTGTGCTGGTTGTTGTGGCGTGCTGACAAAACTTTTCCACATTTCGGCCATGCTAACCCTACCTTCTGAGGTGCTGGCGTTGCCCAAGCTGCGTTGGCGACCTCTTCCTCCTCCTCAACCTTTGCCTTGTGCTTCCACTGAGCCCCCGCTGTCAGGTGGGAATGCCATCAGCACTCAGCAGCATGTCGAACAGCGTGCGCTTGTACTTGCGTATCTTCCGATCAGTAACAGACGTTTTTACTAAATTTAGTTCCCTGTCCGCTATGTAGAGCAGGTGTATATCACAGCCAAAAATTAGTGAATGTCACCCAACAATGTAACAGACGAATTAGTAAAATGTATTTCCCTGTCCACTATGTAGAGCAGTGGTATATCACAGCCAAAAATTGTTTAATATAACACAAAAATGTAACATACCAATTAGTGATATTTATTTCCCTGTCCGCTATGTAGAGCAGGAATATATCACAGCCAAAACATTTTTAATGTCACACAAAAATGTAACAGACGAATTAGTAAAATTTATTTCCCTGTCCGCTATGTAGAGCAGGGGTATATCACAGAAAAAATTTGGTGGATGTCACCCAACAATGTAACAGACGAATTAGTGAAATTTATTTCCCTCTCCACTATGTAGAGCAGGGGTTGTAATGACCGGCATCACGCAAAGGGAGGGAAATGGGAAGGCCCTGTCCAAGGGAGAGGGAAAGGTGGTGACCCCTGACTCACCTTGCGGCTGGCACCTGACTGCCCTGACGTCCCTAGACGGGTTCCTCACCCGTACGCCGATCACATGCCTAAATTCTGGCTTTCCTTAAGATGAGCCCTATGTAGTGAACGTGGCGGTGGGATCACTAGTCCGCACCACTGACACTAAGAGGAAAACACCAAGGAGAGGACAGACAATACAAACAAACATATAATCCTAGGTGGGCGACAACAGCAGACCACGAAGGCCCAACAGTGATCTGGAGGGTAACGTACTGGAACAACAACCAGGGAACACAGTTACACAGTTACACAGCTCCAGTGGGTCAGTATAGAAGTCCAGGCAGGAAGCTCTATATCTGGCAACCAGAGAAGGTGGGAGATGGGAATATAAGGAGGTTGGGAGTGCTGGACAAGAAACAGCTGAGGAGAAGGAGCTACGGATCCCTGAGTGAGCCAAAAAGGGTTGCAAGGCAAACCCAGAAAGCTACCATAAAGAAACAGCACAATCTTTCTACACAGAGCGTGCAGCCACCCGCTGCGACTTCCTGACCCTGGGTATAACGGAGTCAGGCGTGGCTCTTGACACCCTCGTGACAGGGGTATATCACAGCCAAAAATTGGTGAATGTGGGTGAGGCCGGTATACATGTCTATTCTGCACAAGGTACGGACAAGTCCTGTGGGATCCATGCCTGGTTCATTTTAATGAACGTGAGCTTGTCCACATTGGCTGTGGACAGGCGACTGCACTTATCTGTGATAACGCCCCCTGCCATGCTAAACACTAGTGTTGAGCGTGAATATTCGAATATCAATTTTTTTTGCGAATATCGGGACTTTGCTAATTCGCAAATATTTCTAATATAGCACTATAAATTCGCTATTTCGAATATTTGTTTTTTTTTATTTTTTATTGTTTTATTTTTTTCTTTCCCACTTCCCAAAAGTAGTTATTACCTGTCCTGAGGATTCCTGGCTGCTCCAGTCAGTGCCCGTTGCCGCTTCTGCCGACTTCCGTGCTCATGGAGCGTCCCCATCACCATGGGAACGCCTCCATACTAGAATGTACTGTCGGATGTGAGAATTAAGTTGAAATCGCAATTCGATTATTATAACTTGAATTAATCGAAATTGCGATTTCAACTTAGACCTGGTTTACTATGGTTGGCTTGGTAGAATTAGCGAAGATGACGAATATGACGAATGTATTCGTCATATTCCTCAAAACGAAAATAACTAAGTATTCTCCATCTTCGTTTTAGCTCCATATTCGTCAACTTTGCTAATTCTAGCAATCAAATAGGAAAGTTGACTATTTTTATAAATACAATAATTATAATAATTATCAAGTATTCTAATTATTTTATTTATTTTAAAAAAAGCAAAGTAATATTATCGCATAGCGAATTATAAACGTAGCTGTCTCTAGTCAACTTTCCAATTTGATTGCGAGAATTGACGAATATGGAGCTACAACGAAAATGGAGAATACTTCGTTATCTTCGTTTTGAGGAATATGACGAATACATTCGTCATATTCGTCATCTTCGCTAATTCTAGATATCAAACCAATAGGAAAGTTACCTTAAGTTAAAATCGCAATACGCATATTAATCGCGATAACTAGAATAATGACGAATATTCGATTTCAACGAATATGAAACTAATATTCAAGCGAATATTCGCGAATTTCGTCGAAATCGAATATGGCACCTCCCGCTCATCACTACTAAACACACGTTCAGTTAATACACTGGCTGCAGAGCAGGCCAGCACCTCCAAGGCATAAAGGGCAAGCTCAGGCTCTGTGCCCAATTTGGAGACCCAGAAGTTGAAGGGGGCAGACCCGTCATTCAGTACGTGTAGGCGTGTGCACACATACTGCTCCACCATGTGGCTGAAATGCTGTCTCCTGCTAAGACGTTTCATATCAGCTGGCTGTGCTGGTTGTTGTGGCGTGCTGACAAAGTTTTTCCACATTTCGGCCATGCTAACCCTGCCTTCTGAGGTCCTGGCGTTGCCCCAGCTGCGTTTGCGACCTCTTGTGACCTTGTACTTCCACTGTGCCCCCGCTGTCAGGTGGGAATGCCACCAGCAGTGCGTCTACCAGCATGCGCTTGTACTCGCGCATATTACGATCACGCTCCAGTGACCAAATTAAGGACGGTACGTTGTCCTTGTAATGGGGATCCAGCAGTGTGGCCACCCAGTAATCAGCACATGATAGAATGTGGGCAACTCGGCGGTCGTTGCAGAGACACGCTCATGTGTGCCAGGCTGCCCAGAGGCAACAACAAGCTGTCCTCTGTGGGAGGTGTATCGTTTGTGTCCTCTGTATCCCCCCAGCCACGCACCAGTGATGGCCATGAGCTGGTTTGGGTGCCACCCTGCTGTGAACATGGTTCCTCCTCCTCCATTTCCTCCTCATCATCCTCCACCTCGTCATCCTCCAGAACTGTGCCCTTGCTGGACAATTGTGAACCTGGCGTTTGTGGGTGTAAGAACCCACCCTCAGAGCCACTTGTGAATGACTGGCCTGAAACCCTTGGAAATGATCCCTCTTCCTCCTCCTCCTCCTGTGCCACATCCTCTTCCATCATCACCCGAAGCGTTTTTTCAAGGAGGCATAGAAGTGGGATAGTAACGCTGAGAACGGCGTCATCGGCACTGGTTATGTTGGTGGAGTACTCGAAACAGCACAAGAAGGCACACAGTTCTCACATGGAGGCCCACTCATTGGTGGTGAAGTGGTGCTGTTCCGCAGATCGGCTCACCCGTGCGTGCTGCAGCTGAAACTCCACTATTGCCTGCTGCTGCTCGCACAGTCTGGCCAGCATGTGCAAGTTGGAGTTCCACCTTGTGGGCACGTCGCATATGAGGCGGTGAGCGAGAAGGCCAAAGTTACGCTGCAGCGCTGACAGGCGAGCAGCAGTAGGGTGAGAACGCCAAAAGCACGCACAGACGGCCCACAATTTTATTCCCTGTCAACTATGCAGAGCAGGGGTTTCTGTCCGGCAAAATTTAAAAAATGGCACCTGACAATGTAATAGATGATTTTTTTAATTTATGTTTCTGTCACCTATGCAGAGGTGCCCCAGTCTCCACTGCATTTACCCAGTGTGCTGTTAGGGAGATATAACGTCCCTGACCGTGCTTACTGGTCCACGTATCCATAGTTAGGTGGACCTTGCCACAGATGGCGTTGCGCAGTGCACACCTGGAAAAGTAGTGGGGAAGGGATGGCTCACCTGGAAAAGTAGTGGCGGGTGGCCTCAACGTACTGTGAGACAGCCACCGCCATTATATTCTTAAAAGTGTCCGTGTCCACCAGACGGAATGACAGCATTTCAAAGGCCAGGAATTTGGAAATGCTGGCATTCAGGGCCAGGGATCGTGGGTGGGTAGGTGGGTACTTCCTCTTTCGCTCCAGTGTTTGGGAGATTGAAAGCTGAACGCTTCAATGGGTCATTGTGGAGATGCTTGGTGACCGAGGTGGTAGCGTTGCTGGAACATCCTCTGTTTGTGGGGTGGCCGGTGCCACTGTCATTACAGAGGGGGATGAAATGGCCGAGACTGCAGCAGAAGAGGAAGCAGGAGGAGCCAGAGACCTTTCTTGGTTTTTGAGGTGTCTACTCCACTGCAGCTCGTGCTTTGCACTTAAATGCCTGGTCATGCAGGTTGTGCTCAGGTTGAGAACATTTATGTCTCACTTCAGGCTCTGATTGCACAGCATGCAAACCACTCGTGTCTTGTCGTCAGCACATTGTCTGAAGAACTGCCATGCCAGGGAACTCCTTGGAGCTTGCTCTGGTGTGCTCGGTCCCTTGGTGCGGTGGGCAGTAGCAGGCGTACTGTGTAGGGGACGGCCGCTCCGCTTTTGCACCCTGCTCCCTCTTTTGCTGTGCTGGCGGCTCTGTGCAACCACTGCCTATTCCTCCAAACTAGAGTTCAGCGGACACCTGGTTGTTCGGGTTCGACGGGTTCGGCCAAACTTCATAAAAAAGTTTGAGTTCGGGACCCGAACTGTACCTGAATTTGACCCCGAACCCCATTGAAGTCAATAGGGACCCGTACTTTTGAGCACTAAAATGGCTGTAAAAATGTCATGGAAAGGGCTAGAGGGCTGCAAATGGCATCAAAATGTGGTTAAGAGTATGGCAAGTGCTCTGAAAACAAATGTGGATAGGGAAAGACTTTAAATAACATAAAATATGTAAAAATAAAAATTAATAATCTTGATCTAGGAGGACGAGGTCCATATGGAGTAGGAGGTTGAGGAGGCGGTGGATGTGGCGGTGTAGGTGGAAGCGGCGGTGGAGGAGGAGGAGGTAGCCTACACTGCTTTTTGGTTTTATTTTTTATTTTTGAATTAGGGTACACCCCAAAACATTGGGAAATATAACCTGTGATAACCCCCTCCAGTCGTGCTAAACACACATTCAGACAATACACTGGCTGCAGGGCAGGCCAGCACCTCCAAGGGGTAAAGGGCAAGCTCAGGCCATGTGCCCAATTTGGAGACCCAGAAGTTGCAGGGGCTGACCCCTGTCAGTCAGTTCGTGTAGGCTTGTGCACACTTACTGCCCCACCATGTCGCACTTCCCCGTGATGTTCACGATCCAATTTGATATCTGCTCTATCAACTTTCGATGTTCTTTTATGCGCCTACCATTCTGATCATGGGTGGCAGGGAATCAGGGTTCCAGGCCGGAGAGGGAGCCTGAGAAAAGGATACCACATGCAAGGGAGGTCAATGGATGAAATTAAATGTAATCGAGCGGAAATGTGGGACAAAGTATTGAAGCATAAGCTTCCAAGTTAAGGAGGGGGCGCGTGGCAATTACCCACTCCCGACTCGGGGAGGTACTGACGATAAATAACAATACAGGACTCTTAAGATACCCTGTTATTGGAATGATTAATAAAAAATTATAAGGAATGTCACTGTGGTATTTTTGATTTGTAAACGTTAGCCAGGAGAGGTCCTGCTGCCGCTTTGTTGACTCTAGCTAACTTCTGCCTGATCGCACGTCCCTGTGACGTCCATCATCCATTTGGATATCTTCTCTATCAACTTTCAATGTTCTTTTCTGAGCCTACCATGTTGATCACGGTTATCGGCGAATCAGGGTTCCACGCAGGAGAGGGAGCGTGAGAAAGAGAGACCACATCCAAGGGAGGATTAATTGTTTCAAATTAAAAATGATAGAGCGTAAATATGGGACAAAGTATTAAAGCGTAAATGTGGGACAACTTTTTAAAGTTTAAAGGGAACCTGTCACCGGGATTTTGGGTATAGAACTGAGGACATGGGTTGCTAGATGGCCACTAGCACATACGCAATATCGAGTCCCCATAGCTCTGTGTGCTTTTATTGTGTCAAAAAAACGATTTGATACATATACAAATTAACATAAAAGAGTCATATCTTACTTGTGTGACCAGAGAAGAGTCATATTTTCAAGCTCTGACTCATCTCAGGTTAATTTGCATATGTATCAAATCGGTTTTTATACACAATAAAAGCACACACAGCTATGGGGACTGGGTATTGCGGATGTGCTAGTGGCCATCTAGCAACCCATGTCCTCAGCTCTATACCCAAAATCCTGCTGACAGGTTCTCTTTAAGCATTGAATGAAAGGATGTGGTGCACATCAATTAATGAAGAATTTCTTAAATTTTATTCCCTGTCAACTATGCAGAGCAGGGGTTTCTGTCCGGCAAAATTTAAAAAATGTCACTTGACAATGTAACAGATGATTTTTAAAATTGATGTTCCTGTCACCTATGCAGAGGTGCCCCAGTGACATCCACCATCCATTTAGATATATTCTCTATCAACTTTCGATGTTGATCATGGTTATCAGCGAATCAGGGTTCCATGCCGGAGAGGGAGAGTGAGAAAGAGAGACCACATCCAAGGGAGATTAATGTATTATTTTTTTTTGGATCGAGCGGAAATATGGGAAAAGTTATTGAGGCGCAAATGTGGGACAAATTACTGAAGCGCAAATATGGGAAAAGTTATTGAGGCGCAAATGTGGGACAAATTACTGAAGCGCAAATGTGGGAAAAGTTATTGAAGCGCAAATGTGGGACAACTTGTTAAAGTTTAAGCATTGAATGAAAGGAGGTGTTGCGCATCAATTAAAGAAGAATTTCAGAAATTTTATTCACTGTCACCTATGCAGAGCAGGGGTCTATTCACGTCCAAAATTGTAAAATGTCAACCCAAGAATGTAACAGAAAAATTACAGAAATGTATTAACCTGTCTACTTGGTAGAGCAGGGGTCTATGACTGAAAAAAATTGTTTATTGTCACCCGAAAATGTAAAAGAAAAATTATTGAAATTTATTAAGCTGTCAACTAGGTTGAGGAGGGGTATATTACACCCAAAAATTTGTGAATTTCAACTGAAAATGTAACTGACAAATTAGTATTTTTTTTTTTACCAGTCTACTAGGTATAGCAGTGGTACATCACAACCAAAAATTTGTGAATTTCACCCAAAAATGTAAGAGACAATTTTATATATTTTTTTAACCTGTCTACTAGGTATAGCAGTGGTAAATCACACCCAAAAATTGGTGAATTTCATCCGAAAATGTAACTGACAATATATTTTTTACCTGTCTACTAGGTATATCAGTGGTACATCACAACCAAAAATTAGTGAATTTCACCCAAAAATGTAACAGACAATTTTATATTTTTTTTTAACCTGTCTACTAGGTATAGCAGTGGTAAATCACACCCAAAAATTGGTGAATTTCATCCGAAAATGTAACTGACAAATTTTTATTTTACCTGTCTACTAGGTATATCAGTGGTACATCACACCCAAAAATTGGTGAATTTCACCAGAAAATGTAACAGATAAAGTAGGGAAATAATAAAATAAAAAAAATAGAATTATGAGGTGGAGTTCCATATGGAGTAGGAGTTTGAGGAGGCGGTGGACGTATCGGTGTAGGTGGAAGGAGCGGTGGAGGAGGACGAGGTAGTCAACACTGTTTTTTGGTTTTAATTTTTATTTTTATTCGGGTACACACCAAAGGAGTGTGAAATATCCAAAATTGAATCAACAACTTTGACCCCATGCTGGGTATAATGACCTCTGACCCCATGCTGGGTATAATTACCAGATGTTGATTCAGTTACATATTTATTCCCAGAGAATTCTTGTACAGTCACTCAGAATTGAGAAAGCTCGTTGGAAGAACGAGTGAAAAGTTTTCAAGAAATCTACGGTAAGTCAAGTTGCCTTGATTTATTCTTTACGGATATAATAGCAGAATAGAACGACAAATGGACAGGGTGTCTCTCACATGCCCAGATCCAGACTAGGCCTCAATAAAAAAAAATTGCCCAAAATGGCTGTATTTCAAATACCTGAATAGAACCACAGTATCCAAAGTGTGTATCTCACAATGACATATGCAGCAAAGGCTGAAAAATCAACTTTTTTTCCCCAAACGGGTGTTTGTTTAATAACTGAATATGACAGCAGTATATAACCCTTGAATTTCACACGTGCTGATGGTGCAAGGCCTGAAAAATTGTGTATTTTGCCCAAAAAAGGGTGTTTTATTAACCACTTCAGCTTAAACACCCTTAATGACCAGGCCACTTTTTACACTTCTGCATTACACTACTTTCACCATTTATTGCTCGGTCATGCAACTTACAACTTAAATGAATTTTACCTCCTTTTCTTCTCACTAATAGAGCTTTCATTTGATGGTATTTCATTGCTGCTAACATTTTTACTTTTTTTGTTATTAATTGAAATTTAACGATTTTTTTGCCCAAAAAATGACATTTTTCACTTTCAGTTGTAAAATTTTGCAAAAAAACCGACATCCATATATAAATTTTTCTCTAAATTTATTGTTCTACATGTCTTTGATAAACAAAAAATGTTTGGGTAAAAAAAAATGGTTTGGGTAAAAGTTATAGCGTTTACAAACTATGGTACAAAAATGTGAATTTCCGCTTTCTGAGCACCTATCATGTTTCCTGAGGTTTTACAATGGCCAGACAGAACAAACACCCCACAAATGACCTCATTTCGGAAAGTAGACACCCTAAGGTATTCGCTGATGGGCATAGTGAGTTCATAGAACTTTTTATTTTTTGTCACAAGTTAGCGGAAAATGATGATTTTTTTTTTCTTACAAAGTCTCATATTCCACTAACTTGTGACAAAAAATAAAAACTTCCATGAACTCACTATGCCCATCAGCGAATACTTCTTTCCAAAATGGGGTCACTTGTGGGGTAGTTATACTGCCCTGGCATTCTAGGGGCCCTAATGTGTGGTAAGTAGTTTGAAATCAAAATCTGTAAAAAATGGCCGGTGAAATCCGAAAGGTGCTCTTTGGAATATGGGCCCCTTTGCCCACCTAGGCTGTGTGTCACACATGTGGTATTGCTGTACTCAGGAGAAGTTGGGCAATGTGTTTTGGGGTGTCATTTTACATATACCCATGCTGGGTGAGAGAAATATCTTGGCAAAAGACAACTTTTCCCATTTTTTTATACAAAGTTGGCATTTGACCAAGATATTTATCTCACCCAGCATGGGTATATGTAAAATGACACCGCAAAACGCATTGCCCAACTTCTCCTGAGTACGGCAATACCACATGTGTGACACTTTTTTGCAGCCTAGGTGGGCAAAGGGGCCCACATTCCAAAGAGCATCTTTCGGATTTCACCGGCCATTTTTTACAGATTTTGATTTCAAACTACTTACCACACATTAGGGCCCCTAGAATGCCAGGGCAGTATAACTACCCCACAAGTGACCCCATTTTGGAAAGAAGACACCCCAAGGTATTACGTGATGGTCATAGTGAGTTCATGGAAGTTTTTATTTTTGTCACAAATTGGTGTAATATGAGACTTTGTAAGAAAAAAAAAAAAAATCATCATTTTCCGCTAACTTGTGATAAAAAAAATTTTTTTGGGATTTCGCCATGCCCCTCGCGGAATACCTTGGGGTGTCTTCTTTCCAAAATGGGGTTACTTGTGGGGTAGTTATACTGCCCTGGCATTCTAGGGGCCATAATGTGTGGGAAGTAGTTTGAAATCAAAATCTGTAAAAAATGGCCGGTGAAATCCGAAAGGTGCTTTTTGGAATGTGGGCCCCTTTGCCCACCTAGGCTGCAAAAAAGTGTCACACATGTGGTATTGCCGTACTCAGGAGAAGTTGGGCAATGTGTTTTGGGGTGTCATTTTACATATACCCATGCTGGGTGAGAGAAATATCTCGGCAAAAGACAACTTTTCCCATTTTTTTATACAAAGTTGGCATTTGACCAAGATATTTATCTCACCCAGCATGTGTATATGTAAAATGACACCCCAAAACACATTTCCCAACTTCTCCTGAGTACGGCGATACCACATGTGTGACACTTTTTTGCAGCCTAGATGCGCAAGGTGCCCAAATTTGTTTTATGAGGGCATTTTTAGACATTTGGATCCCAGAATTCTTCTCACACTTTAGGGCCCCTAAAATGCCAGGGCAGTATAAATACCCCACATGTGACCCCATTTCGGAAAGAAGACACCCCAAGGTATTCAATGAGGGGCATGGCGAGTTCATCGAATTTTTTTTTTTTTGCCACAAGTTAGCGGAAATTTTTTTATTTTTATTTTTTCTCACAAAGTCTCCCTTTCCGCTAACTTGGGACAAAAATTTAAATCTTTCATGGACTCAATATGCCCCTCACGGAATACCTTGGGGTGTCTTCTTTCCGAAATGGGGTCACATGTGGGGTATTTATACTGCCCTGGCATTTTAGGGGCCCTAAAGCGCGAGAAGAAGTCTGGAATATAAATGTCTAAAAAGTTTTACGCATTTGGATTCCGTGAGGGGTATGGTGAGTTCATGTGAGATTTTCTTTTTTGACACAAGTTAGTGGAATATGAGACTTTGTAAGAAAAAAAAAAAAAAAAACAATTTCCGCTAACTTGGGCCCAAAAAATGTCTGAAGGGAGCCTTACAGGGGGGTGATCAATGACAGGGGGGTGATCAGGGAGTCTATATGGGGTGATCACCCCCCTGTCATTAATCACCCCCCTGTAAGGCTCCATTCAGATGTCCATATGTGTTTTGCGGATCCGATCCATGTATCCGTGGATCCGTAAAAATCATACGGACGTCTGAATAGAGCCTTACAGGGGGGTGAGCATTTACAGGGGGGTGATCAGGGAGTCTATATGGGGTGATCACCCCCCTGTCATTGATCACCCCCCTGTAAGGCTCCATTCAGATGTCTGTATGTGTTTTGCGGATCCGATCCATGTATCTGTGGATCCGTAAAAAACATTCGGACGTCTGAATAGAGCCTTACAGGGGGGTGAGCAATGACAGGGGGGTGATCAATGACAGGGGGGTGATCAGGGAGTCTATATGGGGTGATCACCCCCTGTCATTGATCACCCCCCTGTAAGGCTCCATTCAGATGTCCGTATGTGCTTTGCGGATCCGATCCATGTATCCGTGGATCCGTAAAAAACATACGGACGTCTGAATAGAGCCTTACAGGGGGGTGAGCAATGACAGGGGGGTGATCAATGACAGGGGGGTGATCACCCCATATAGACTCCCTGATCACCCCCCTGTCATTGCTCACCCCCCTGTAAAGCTCCATTCAGATGTCCGTATGTGTTTTGCGGATCCGATTCATGTATCCGTGGATCCGTAAAAAACATACCGACATCTGAATAGAGCCTTACAGGGGGGTGAGCAATGACAGGGGGGTGATCAGGGAGTCTATATGGGGTGATCACCCCCCTGTCATTGATCACCACCCTGTAAGGCTCCATTCAGATGTCCGTATGTGTTTTGCGGATCCGATCCATGTATCCGTGGATCCGTAAAAAAACATACGGACGTCTGAATCGAGCCTTACAGGGGGGTGAGCAATGACAGGGGGGTGATCAATGACAGGGGGGTGATCAGGTAGTCTATATGGGGTGATCACCCCCCTGTCATTGATCACCCCCCTGTAAGGCTCCATTCAGATGTCCGTATGTGTTTTGCGGATCCGATCCATGTATCCGTGGATCCGTAAAAAACATATGGACGTCTGAATAGAGCCTTACAGGGGGGTGAACAATGACAGGGGGGTGATCAATGACAGGGGGGTGATCAGGGAGTCTAATATGGGGTGATCAGGGGTGAATAAGGGGTTAATAAGTGACAGGGGGGGTGTAGTGTAGTGGTGTTTGGTGCTACATATTACTGAGCTGCCTGTGTCCTCTGGTGGTCGATCCAAGCAAAAGGGACCACCAGAGGACCAGGTAGCAGGTATATTAGACGCTGTTATCAAAACAGCGTCTAATATACCTGTTAGGGGTTAAAAAAAATCGCATCTCCAGCCTGCCAGCGAACGATCGCCGCTGGCAGGCTGGAGATCCACTCGCTTACCTTCTGATCCTGTGAACGCGCGCGCCTGTGTGCGCGCGTTCACAGGAAATCTCGCGTCTCACGAGATGACGCATATATGCGTGACTCTGCGCAGGGCTGCCGCCTCCGGAACGCGATCCTGCGTTAGGGGGTCCGGAGGCGGTTAATAGAAGAATATAACCCCTGTATACTGTATAAAGGGTGTATCTCACAAGCCCAGATCCACACTAGGCCGCAATTAAAGATTTGTGCCCAAAATGGCTGTATTTCAAATACCTGAATATAACCCCTGTATATAAAGGGTGTATCTCACACGCCCTGACCCACACTAGGCCGCAATTAAAGATTTGTGCCCAAAATGGCTGTATTTCAAATAACAGAATGTAACCCCTGTATATAAAGGGTGTATCTCACACGCCCTGACCCACACTAGGCCGCAATAAAAGATTTGTGCCCAAAATGGCTGTATTTCAAATAACAGAATGTAACCCCTGTATATAAAGGGTGTATCTCACACACCCTGACCCACACTAGGCCGCAATTAAAGATCTGTGCCCAAAATGGCTGTATTTTAAATAACAGAATATAACCCCTGTATCTAAAGGGTATATCTCACATGCCCTGACCCACACTAGGCCGCAATTAAAGATTTGTGCCCAAAATGGCTGTATTTCAAATACCTGAATATAACCCCTGTATATAAAGGGTGTATCTCACACGCCGTGACCCACACTAGGCCGCAATTAAAGATTTGTGCCCAAAATGGCTGTATTTCAAATAACTGAATAAAACCACACTATGTAAAGGCTGTATCTCACACACCCTTATCCAGACTAGGCCGCAATTAAAGATTTGTTCACAAAATGGGTGTTTGTTTAATAACTGAATATGACAGCAGTATATAACACTGCAATTTCAAACGTCTTGATGCTGCAAGGCCTGAAGAATTGTGTATTTTGCCCAAAAAAGGGTGTTTTATTAATAGAAGAATATAACCCCTGTATATAAAGGGTGTATCTCACATGCACTAACCCTCACTAGGCAGGAATTAAAGATTTGTGCCCAAAATGGCTATATTTCAAATAACTGAATAGAACCACACTATGTAAAGGCTGTATCTCACAATGACATATGCAGCAAAGGGTGCAAAATCAACTTTTTTTCCCCAAACGGATGTTTGTTTAATAACTGAATATGACAGCAGTATAAAACCATAGAATTTCACACGTGCTGATGGTGCAAGGCCAGAAAAATTTTGTATTTTGCTCAAAAAAGGGTGTTTTATTAATAGAAGAATATAATCCCTGTATATAAAGGGTGTATCTCACACGCCCTGACCCACACTAGGCCGCAATTAAAGATTTGTGCCCAAAATGGCTGTATTTCAAATAACAGAATGTAACCCCTGTATATAAAGGGTGTATCTCACACACCCTGACCCACACTAGGCCGCAATTAAAGATTTGTGCCCAAAATGGCTGTATTTTAAATAACAGAATATAACCCCTGTATCTAAAGGGTGTATCTCACATGCCCTGACCCACACTAGGCCGCAATTAAAGATTTCTGCCCAAAATGGCTGTATTTCAAATAACTGAATAGAATCACAGTATGTAAATGCTGTATCTCACAATGACATATGCAGCAAAGGCTGCAAAATAAACTATTTTACCCAAAACGGGTGTTTGTTTAACCCCTTCACGACTGCAATCCGTTTATATACGTGCTATTTGCACATGCCCCGTGCAGCTAGCACGTGTATAAACGTCAAGCCAGCTCTTTAATCCAAGCGCTGCAAAACGCTTGGATTAAAGCTTCTGACCCTGCTCTGCTGCTGTCATGGACAGCATACAGTGCAGCAATGCCGGCAAGGGACCAATCAGAGTGGTCCCTTGCCGGCAATCGATCTGATAGGTTAGTCTGTGCAGACTAACCAATCGGATCACGACAGTGTTAATATGCCGGTTTCAGGCTCTGATCTGCACTCTGCAGATCAGAGCCTTAAATCAGGCAGTGTTCTGAAGCCCCCTGATCTGTGCCCCCTTCCTGTGTGCCTCCAACCCCGCACCACCACCGTGAGCCCTGCCTCTGCCTGCCCCTGATGCGGTCCCCGCCCCCCCATCCATGTATCGTGCCCCTGATGCAGTCCGCCCCCTCCCCGCCCAATACATTCATCCTGCCCCATCTGTGCCCCCTCCATACTGGCCGTACCCCCCGTTTCCAGCCCTGCCCCATTTGTGCCCCCTGCCCCCGATGTGGTCCCCCTGCTGTGTTTCCCCTGCACTATGCTGACACTCTGCTGTAACCTCTTAGATGCTGCAGCAGCGGCATCCATGGGGTTAATAGAGGGAGGGGGCTCCCTCTCTCCACCGTCGGGGCTGCTGCGTTGCGATTGCAGCGCCCCATGGTTGCCATGGCAACCGGACGATTTGCAAAGGTGTCCGGTGTTGCCACCTACAGGAAATCTGGTAGTATTATACTTTGAAATGCAAGAACATTGCAAAGTATAGTACATCCATCAGCCCCACTGGATCTTCAAGATCCAAGAGGGACTAAATAAAAAAAAATGTGAACATAATAAAAGTATTAATAAATAAAAATGTAAATTAAAAA
The DNA here is from genome assembly GCF_905171765.1 of Bufo bufo. Taxonomy (NCBI): domain Eukaryota; kingdom Metazoa; phylum Chordata; class Amphibia; order Anura; family Bufonidae; genus Bufo; species Bufo bufo. Next base: position 506,391,069 of record NC_053389.1, on the reverse strand, counting down.
AATAAATTGCCTTTTCCTATAAAAAATTAAAAAACAAAACAAAAACCACACATTTTAGGTATCACCGCATCCGTAACGACCGTCTCTATAAATATATCACATGATTGACCCTGTCCAATAAACACCATAAAAAAATTAAAATAAAAACTGTGTAAAAAAAAAAGCCATTTTTGTCACCTTACATCACAAAAAGTGCAACACCAAGCGAACAAAAAGGCGTATACACCCCAAAATAGTACCAATCAAACCTTTACCTCATCCCGCAAAAAATGATACCTTATTTAAGACAATCGCACAAAAATTAAAAAAGCTATGGCTCTCAGACTATGGAGACACTAAAACATAATTTTATTGGTTTCAGAAATGCTATTATTGTGTAAAACTTAAATAAATTAGAAAAAGTATACATATTGGGTATTGCCATGTCCGGAACGATCTGCTCTATAAAACTGTCCCATGAACTAACCCGTCAGATGAACGTTGTAAAAATAAATAAATAAAAACTGTTCCAAAACAGCCAATTTTTTGATCACCTTGCCCTATAAAGTGTAATAATGAATGATCAAAAAATCATATGTACCCAAAAATTGTACCAATAAAAAGCTCAACTCTTTCTGAAAAAAACGAGCCCCTGCACAAGACGATCGGCAGAAAAATGGACACACAAAAACATAATGTATTTTTCAAAAATGTTTTATTATGTAAAACAAAACAAATAAAATAGACATATTTGATATCACTGCGTCCATAACAACCTGCTCTATAAAAATAGCACATGATCTACCCTGTCAGATGAATGTTGTAAAAAATTTAAAATAACAAAATGGTGCAAAAACAGCCATCTGTTTGTTACCTTGCCTCACAAAAAACGTAATATAGAGCAATTAAAAATCATATGTACCCCAAAATAGTACCAATAAAACTGACACTTTATCCCCTAGTTTCTAAAATAGGGTCACTTTTTGGGAGTTTGTACTGTAAGGGTGCATCAGGGGGGCTTTAAATGGGACATCGCATCTAAAAACCAGTCCAGCAAAATCTGCCTTCCAAAAACCATGCTGCAGTCCTTTCCTTCTGCTCCCTGCCGTGCGCTGCTGCTGCTGAATTAATAAAGAAATCGTTAGCTAGGCCAGTGTTCTGTGTCCACTCCAGTCCTCAAAGACTCATCTGATCTGCTGTAAGGACAGTGTCCTGACAGCACCCCAAAAAGCCCTTTTTAGGGCTAGTACATCAGTCTGCTTTTTCTTTTTTTATATATATATATATATATATATATATATATATATTGCAGTTGCCTGCCAGTGTGTGTCAGGCCCACAGAGTGTACTGTGCCCACTGCCAGTGCCCACCACTCATATCTGGTGGCACAGTAGCTTGCAGATAAAAAAAGTAATACAATTTTTTCTCTGTAATATAATTGCAGTTGCCTGCCAGTGTGTGTCAGGCCCACAGAGTGTACTGTGCCCACTGCCAGTGCCCACCACTCATATATCTGGTGGCACAGTAGCTTGCAGATAAAAAAGTAATACAATTTTTTCTCTGTAATATAATTGCAGTTGCCTGCCAGTGTGTGTCAGGCCCACAGAGTATACTGTGCCCACTGCCAGTGCCCACCACTCATATCTATATCTGGTGGCACAGTAGCTTGCAGATAAAAAAGTTATACAATTTTATCTCTGTAATATAATTGCAGTTGCCTGCCAGTGTGTGTCAGTCCCACAGAGTGTACTGTGCCCACTGCCAGTGCCCACCACTCATATCTGGTGGCACAGTAGCTTGCAGATAAAAAAGTAATACAATTTTTTCTCTGTAATATAATTGCAGTTGCCTGCCAGTGTGTGTCAGGCCCACAGAGTGTACTGTGCCCACTGCCAGTGCCCACCACTCATATATCTGGTGGCACAGTAGCTTGCAGATAAAAAAGTAATACAATTTTTTCTCTGTAATATAATTGCAGTTGCCTGCCAGTGTGTGTCAGGCCCACAGAGTATACTGTGCCCACTGCCAGTGCCCACCACTCATATCTATATCTGGTGGCACAGTAGCTTGCAGATAAAAAAGTTATACAATTTTATCTCTGTAATATAATTGCAGTTGCCTGCCAGTGTGTGTCAGTCCCACAGAGTGTGCTGTGCCCACTGCCAGTGCCCACCACTCATATCTGGTGGCACAGTAGCTTGCAGATAAAAAAGTAATACAATTTTTTCTCTGTAATATAATTGCAGTTGCCTGCCAGTGTGTGTCAGGCCCACAGAGTGTACTGTGCCCACTGCCCACCACTCATATCGGGTGGCACAGTACCTTGCACGCATAGTACCACTAATCTAAAAAAAATGACAGGCAGAGGAAGGCCACCCCGCAGGGGCCATCGTGATCGTGGTGCTGTGATTTCCTTTGGCCCTATAATAATGCCCAGTGTTCAGAGGCCACGTACCCTGAACTCGAAAAGTTCTGAGGACATAGTTGACTGGCTAACACAGGACACCCAATCTTCTACAGCTTCCGCTCAGAACCTTGACGCACCATCCTCCTCCAGCTCAGCTTCGGGCACCTCTCAAGTTACCACTCGCCCGCCCGCCGCCACCACCAACACTAGCACCACAGCCGCTTCACTTGATCGTTCAGAGGAGTTATTTACACATCAGTTGGAAGAAATGAGTGATGCGCAACCATTATTGCCAGAGGATGTAGATAACAGGGATATGTCTCAGTCAGGCAGCATTACACACATGGACGTACGGTGTAATGATGATGATGTTGTACCTGCTGCTGCTTCCTTTGCTGAGTTGTCAGATACAAGTGAAGCGGTTGATGATGACAATGTGTCCGTGGATGTCACGTGGGTGCCCGCTCGAAGAGAAGAAGAACAGGGGGAAAGTTCAGATGGGGAGACAGAAAGGAGGAGGAGACAAGTTGGAAGCAGGGGGAGGTCGTCGCAAGGAGCTACTGGCACAGTCAGACAGCATGCATCGGCACCCGGGGTCAGCCAGACAGCACGCCAATTAACGCATGCTGTTGCCACCACCAGAAGGCCGTCATTGCAAAGCTCAGCAGTGTGGCATTTTTTTTGTGTGTCTGCCTCTGATAACAGCGATGCCATTTGCAACCTGTGCCAAAAGAAACGGAGTCATGGGAAGTCCAACACCCACCTAGGTACAACTGCTTTGCGAAGGCACATAATCTCACATCACAAACGCCTATGGGATCAACACATGATGAGTACAAGCAGCACACAAACTCAAAGCCACCATCCTCCTCCTGGTCCAGCATCTTCAGCCACGTCAACCACTTCTGTCCTCCTTGCCCCCTCTCAACAACCTGCCACTCCGCCTCTCACCTTCAGCAGTTCCTGCTCATCTGCCCACAGTCAGGTGTCTGTCAAGGAAATGTTTGAGCGTAAGAAGCCAATGTCACAGAGTCACCCCCTTGCCCGGCGTCTGACAGCTGGCTTGTCGGAACTCTTAGCCCGCCAGCTTTTACCATACAAGCTGGTGGAGTCTGAGGCCTTCAAAAATTTGTAGCTATTGGGACACCGCAGTGGAAAGTACCCAGCCGAAAAAATTTTTCACAAAAGGCAAACCCCAACCTGTACTCTATTGTGGAAATGGAAGTCATGGCATGTCTTGCACAGTGTTGGGGCAAGGGTCCATCTGACCACTGATACCTGGTCTGCAAAGCACGGTCAGGGTAGGTATATCACGTACACTGCGCATTGGGTAAACCTGCTGACGGCTGCCAAGCACGGAATGCGTGGCTCTGCAGAGGAGTTGGTGACACCGCCACGACTTGCAGGCAGGCCTGCTGCCACCTCCTCTACTCCTCCTACTCCATCCTCTTCACTAACCTCCTCGGCTGAGTCCTCTTCTGCTGCTGCGTCTTTCTCCACATCAACTGCACCCCCCCCCCCAGCTCCCCAGGGGCTATTCCACATCCCGGATACGACAGTGTCACGCCGTCTTGGGGTTGACTTGCCTGAAAGCAGAGAGTCACACCAGACCAGCACTCCTGTCCGCCCTGAACGCACAGGTGGATCAGTGGCTGACCCCGCACCAACTGGAGATCGGCAAAGTGGTGTGTGACAACGGAAGCAATTTGTTGGCGGCATTGAATTTGGGCAAGTTGACACATGTGCCGTACATGGCACATGTGTTGAATCTGATCGTACAACGCTTTGTGCATAAGTACCCAGGCTTACAGGACATCCTCAAGCAGGCCAGGAAGGTGTGTGGCCATTTCAGGCGTTCCTACACGGCCATGGCGCACTTTTCCCATATTCAGCGGCGAAACAACATGCCAGTGAGGCGCTTGATTTGCGACAGCCAGACATGTTGGAATTCAATACTCCTAATGTTCGACCACCTGCTCCAACAAGAAAAAGCTGTCAATGAGTATTTGTATGAATGTGCTAGGACAGCCTCTGCGGAGCTGGGTATTTTTTTTGCCACGTTACTGGACGCTCATGCGCAATGCCTGTAGGCTCATGCGTCCTTTTGAGGAGGTGACAAACCTAGTCAGTCGCACCGAAGGCACCATCAGCGACATCATCCCATTTGTTTTCTTCCTGGAGCGTGCCCTGCGAAGAGTGCTGGATCAGGCCGTAGATGAGCGTGAAGAGGAAGAGGAAGAGTTGTGGTCACCATCACCACCAGAAACAGCCTTATCAGCATCGCTTGCTGGACCTGCGGCAACGCTGGAAGAGGAGTCTGAGGAAGAGGAGTCAGAGGAGGAATGTGGCTTTGATGAGGAGGAAGACCAACCACAGCAGGCATTCCAGGGTGCTCGTTGTCACCTATCTGGTACCTGTGGTATTGTACGTGGCTGGGGGGAAGAACAGACCTTTAATGAGATCAGTGAGGACGAGGAACGGGACATGAGTAGCTCAGCATCCAACCTTGTGCAAATGGGGTCTTTCATGCTGTCATGCCTGTTGAGAAACTCTCGTATAAAAAGGCTGAAGGAGAACGACCTGTACTGGGTGGCCACGCTACTAGACCCCCGGTATAAGTAGAAAGTGGCTGAAATGTTACCGAATTACCGGAAGACGGAAAGGATGCAGCAGTTCCAAAACAAGTTAAAAAGAATGCTTTACACAGCGTATAAGGGTGATGTCACAGCACAACGGGAATCTAACAGGGAAAGAGGTGAAAGTAATCCTCCTCCTACCACGACCACGCCGGCAAGGACAGGACGCTTTACAGACTTGTTGTTGATGGATGACATGCAGAGCTTTTTAAGTCCTACGCATCGCCACAGCCCTTCGGGGTCTTCAGATGCCTTGGGCTAAAAATGGTCCACATGCTGCTGTATTTAATCTCTGCATGCCGGATGACTTGCGTGACTTCTCCGCCACCAACTAGGGATCAAGCCGCAATGTTTTAGTGCACTTTCTGCCTGGAAAACATCAATTTTTCTGGCTGCTGCTACAGCAGCGGCTGCAACAATACCTAATTTTTCAGGCATGTGTACATGCCTAATTTTTCTGGCCTCTGGTGCTGCACTGTGGCTGCAAAAACAAAATAAAAGAAAGGCACATACATGTGTCAATTCCCCTTCGTGATCGTTACCTTGTTGTGGTGAAGGGGCTTGCGTATCACAATGAAGCGATCACCTCTATGAGTGTGTTGGCAATGTTGTCACACCCCAGATGATAAGGTCGTTGCTTCATTGTGAACAGACCAAAAGCGATCGGTTGGATAATTTTGCATAGAAAAAACATTAATTTTCTTTGTGATCATCTAAGGTGATCATTAAAGCCTACTAGGCCAACAATGGGCCCACACTGCAGAATCATTGTTTTCTGGGTCACTTAACTGTCACTGAACTACCTCAGCACGACCATAGGCTTTGAAAAACCACCATCGCCTGCAATCTCCCAAATGTGCGCACGAGCACAGTCATCACTACACCAAGATTGACGCATAGAGGAATAAAATTTATGTCATGAGTGTGTCAACTATTGACAACTCTTTGCGGTTGTCTAAAATCTATTCTATACACGTCTCCTAATAGGGGACGTAACAGGGATTAAACTGATAAGAATAGTGCTACTTAACACACCACTCATATAGGGTGGCACAGTACATTGCACGGCGCACGCGCAGTGCCCCAAATTTGAAGTAAGAGGACCAACCAAGCATCTTTTTCCATCTCCCGGTTCCTAAAATCTATTCCATACACCGGTCCCTGATGGGGGACGTAACAGGGATTAAATTTATAGGAATAGTACTACTTAACATACCACTCAAATAGGGTAGCTCAGTACATTGCACAGCGCATGCGCAGTGCCCCAAATTGGAAGTAAGAGGACTGACCAAGCATCTTTTTCCATCTCCCGGTTCCTAAAATCTATTCCATACACCGGCCCCTGATAGGGGACAAAACAGAGATTAAACTGGTAAGAATAGATTTTTTTAATTTAAAAAAAGAGGACAGCCTCTGCGGAGCTGGATATTTTTTGGCCACGTTACTGAACGCTCATGCACAATGGCTGTAGGCTCATGCGTCCTTTTGCGGAGGTGACAAACCTGGTCAGTCAAACCCAAGGCAACATCATCGACCTCATCCCATATGCGAAGAGGAAGAGTTGTGGTCACCATCACCACCAGAAGTCAATTGCTGGACCTGCGGCAACGCAGAGAGAGGAGTCTGAAGAAGAGGAGTCAGAGGAGGAAGGTGGCTTTGAGGAGGTGGAAGACCAACCACAGCAGGCATCCCAGGGGGCTTGTTGTCACCTTTCGGGGACCCTTGGTGTTGTACGTGGCTGGTTGAGGAAGAGACCTTCAATTACGTCAGTGAGGACAAGGAACGGGACATGGCTAGCTTGGTATCCAACCTTGTGCAAATGGGGAGATTGCGGTTGTGCAAATGGACTGTTTGCGGTTGTTTGCGGTGCGTTAAATGGGGAGTTTGGTCTGTCAGAGTTTGGTCTGTCACTATGAGGCGGGCGTAACCCTTACACTACCTGATCGATACAACATCATACCTGATGGATTAAAACTCGACTCTGTGTCAACTACGTAATTTTCCCATGGGAGTTTTGCCATGGATCCCCCTCTGGCATGCCACAGTCCAGGTGTTAGTCCCCTTGAAACAACTTTTCCATCACTATTGTGGCCAGAAAGAGTCCCTGTGGGTTTTAAAATTTGCTTGCCTATTTAAGTCTATGGCGGTTCGCCCGGTTCGCCCGTTCGCGAACATTTGCAGAAATTTGCGTTCGCCGTTCGCGAACGGAAAATTTTATGTTCGCGACATCTCTAATCCTCAGTCGAATGGACAGACGGAGCGCACTAATCAGAATCTGGAGACTTACTTGAGATGTTTTGTTTCAGAGAATCAGGAACAGTGGTCTTCATTTTTGTCGTTCGCTGAGTTTTCTATAAATAACCGTAGACAGGAATCCACTGATAAGTCGCCGTTTTTTGGGGCATATGGGTTCCATCCACAGTTTGGTACATTTTATGGTGCTCATAATTTCGGCATTCCTGAGGAGGAACGATTGTCCTCTTCTTTGTCTATTTGGCGGAAATAATCCCAAATAACCTGGAAAAGATGGGCAACAGGTATAGGCGTGCGGCTGACAGGAGACTTATGAGTGGTCCGGACCTGAGAGTGGGTGATTCTGTGTGGATGTATACAAGAAACATTAAACTTAAGGTACCTTCTTGGAAGTTGGGACCAAGATTTATTGGTCCATATAAAATCACTGCCATTGTTAACCCTGTAGCCTTCCGTCTTGAACTTCCTCAGGCATTGAAAATCCATAACGTATTTCATAAATCGTTGTTAAAGAAATGTGTTGAACCTGTTGAACCGTCCTCCTTGCCTCCTGCTCCTGTCATGGTGGACAGCAATTTAGAATTTTAGATAAGCAGGATTCTCCGGAGATCCGTCCAGTATCTCGTTCATTGGAGAGGATACGGACCAGAGGATAGGATGTGGGTTCCAGCGACCGATGTTAATGCTAGCCGTCTGGTGAGATCATTCCACAGAGCTCATCCTGATAAGGTCGGTCCTGGGTGCCCGGAGGTCACTCATAGAAATGGGGGTACTGTCACGCCGGTGAATGGTTTGAGAAGGTCTGAAAGATTATCTGCACATTAGTTATCTGACAGCCTCTTTTGGTTTTAATTTGTCTGTGTGTTGCTGGTATGTCCACACCCCCTGTTCAGGTGTGGATCATGTGACCTTCACCTCCCCCTATTTAGCTCGCCTCTCGTGGAGGACTCTGAGACGCGGTAGCGGGAGCGGACATCAGGAACCAGGTAGGAACCTTTATCTCCGAGTGAAGTAGTTACAAGATATTACCCCGAGCGGCTGCATTTTCATTTATGAACCGGGAAGGAGTTTAAAATCATCCACCAACAATTACGGAGCACTATATGGGACATCGAACCCATTATATTGGCACAGACTGTCTTGAATTGCCCGTGACAACTACTTTTCTGAGAAGCGGTCTGCGGTGATACAAGGTCTGCAGGTGACCTCTACTCTGGACACTCTTTGACACAGTTCGTGGTACTACCAGTACCAGGAGTATATTTTAGCAACTCTAATGTCTTAATGGTTTGCTGAATTGTGACATTTATCCCCTGTCAGTAGTTTTATTGGTACCAATTACTGTTATTTTTTATTTTCTTCATTCTTAATGATTTTATTTATATATATGTGATTGTATTTAACAAATAAATACCATATTGATCCCAATATCCTGTGGTCCGGGTGTTGAGAGTGCTCACTCCCCCTTTTTCCTGCATCCATTTGTTTTTGGGTTGGGCACCCAAGTTGAGTTAGCAGCACCCGTCATAGCCACCGACTGTGAGCCAACCACCTATTTACATTTTTAGTCTGACTTTACCCATCATTCCTTGCTCTGGATAGCTTCATTTGGTTTTTGGAAGAGCTGGAGTGTGGTTCGTGGTGAAGTCCTGTTCGTCCATCATCCATCAGCCTCAGAATATATGTGTTTCGCTTGTTGTGTTTTGTATCCCCCCCACCTTTGTTGTTTACTAGGCCTCAGTGAGACGCTGGTTCCTTCACCAGGGAAGGAGCGGGTTGTCTCTGCCCTGTCATTACTATTAGGGCATCTGAGGTCCACCAGGGTTTTCTAGGTTACTGTGTATGGGCATCTCTACCATCGAGAGGTGCCCATACGGATAGGAGTTAGGGCCAGGAGCAGGGTTTTATAGGTGGTGACCCTTTTCCTTCCCTAGCGGTGAGGCCTAGTGTCTTTGCCCTTCCTTCTTGTTGTCTTTTGGTGTTCTCCCCTACAACATCCGTAACACACACGCCCTGACCCACACTAGGACGCAATTAAAGATTTGTGCCTAAAATGGCTGTATTTCAAATAACTGAATAGAAACACAGTGTGTAAAATCTGTATCTCACACGCCCTGATCCAGACTAGGCCGCAATTAAAGATTTCTGCCCAAAATGGCTGTATTTCAAATAACTGAATAGAACCACACTATGTAAAGGCTGTATCTCACAATGACATATGCAGCAAAGGTTGCAAAATCAACTTTTTTGCCCAAAACGGGTGTTTGTTTCATAACTGAATATGACAGCAGTATATAACCCTGGAATTTCAAACGTTTTGATGCTGCAAGGCCTGAAAAATTGTGTATTTTCCCCAAAAAAGGGTGTTTTATTAATAGTAGAATATAACCCCTGTATATAAAAGGTGTATCTCACACACCCTGACCCACACTAGGCCGCAATTAAAGATTTGTGCCCAAAATGGCTGTATTTCAAATAACAGAATATAATCCCTGTATATAAAGGGTGTATCTCACACGCCCTGACCCACACTAGGCCGCAATTAAAGATTTGTGCCCAAAATGGCTGTATTTCAAATAACTGAATAGAACCACCCTATGTAAAGGATGTTTCTCCCACACCCTTATCCAGACTAGGCCGCAATTAAAGATTTGTTCCCAAAATGGGTGTTTGTTTAATAACTGAATATGACAGCAGTATATAACCCTGGAATTTCAAACGTCTTGATGCTGCAAGGCCTGAAAAATTGTGTATTTTGCCCAAAAAAGGGTGTTTTATTAATAGAAGAATATAACCCCTGTATATAAAGGGTGTAGCTCACACACCCTGACTCACACTAGGCCGCAATTAAAGATTTGTGCCCAAAATGGCTGTATTTAAAATAACTAAATAGAACCACACTATGTAAAGGCTGTATCTCACAATGACATATGCAGCAGAGGCTGCAAAATAAACTTTTTTGCCCAAAACTGGTGTTTGTTTAATAACTGAATATGACAGCAGTATATAACCCTTGAATTTCACACGTGTTGATGCTGCTGTAAAATTGTGTATTTTGGCAAAAAAGTGCGTTTTTAAAAACCCAGAAAATTATGGCTGTATTTCTAGCTTAAATTGCACACTGACTAATCCAGATGTTGTATATTGCCAAAGAAGTGTTTTTTTTTACTAACAGAATATGAAAGCTGTATATAACGTTTGAATTTCACACGTCCAGATGCAGCTAGGGATGTAAAATAGTATATTTTGCACAAAAAGGATGTTTTAAAATCCCAGAAAATTATGGCTGTATTTCTAGCTTAAATTGCACTCTGACTAATCCAGATGTATATTGCCAAAAAAGTGTTTTTTTTTTGTAACAGAATATGAAAGCTGTATATATTAAACTTGAATTTCACACTTGCAGATCTGTAAAATAGTGGATTTTGGCAAAAAAAAGTGTGTTTTTAAAAACCCAGAAAATTATGGCTGTATTTCTAGCTTAAATTGCACACTGACTAATCCTGCAAAAGCACCAGATGTTGTATATTGCCAAAAAAGGGTGATTTTTTACAACCAGATTATTAGTGCAGTTTTTCAAGCTTGGATTTCAATGTCACAAAAGCTCAGATGCAGTGCTGCTGCTCTGAGCTTGCATAAAATGGCCGCCACCGCCACCCACCTAACTAACAGACGGATAAAAGTAATTTTTTTTCGATCACTGGGCTCAGGGCAGGGTAAAAAGATTGCGCCCTGCACCCACACAACTAAATGCATGTCGATCGCTGAGTTAGATTCACATTCTAAACAAAGATTCTCTCCTATTCTCTCCCTGAAATCACCAGCAGCATCCTCTCCCTACACTAGTTACAGCAGAGTGACATGCAGCGCTACGTGACTCCAGGTTATATAGAGGCTGGGTCACTTGCTGCACTGGCCAATCACAGCCATGCCATTAGTAGGCATGGCTGTGATGGCTTCTAAGGTCAGACAGTTAAATGCTTGTTGATTGGCTGCAGCCTTTCAAAAAGCGCCAAGAAAGCGCTGAACCCCGAACCCGAACCTGAACTTTTACTAACATGTTCGGGATTGGGTCCAGGGTCCAAAAATCCTAAAGTTCGGAACGAACCCGAACTTTACAGTTCGGGTTCGCTCAACCCTACTAATAAGCCCTTTTTTCCCACTAATAGTGATGAGCGGGAGGTGCCATATTCGATTTTGCGATATTTTGCGAATATTCGATTGAATATTCGTCTTATATTAGTCTAAATCGAATATTCATCATTATTCTATTTATCGCGAATAATATGCGATTTAATTATTCGCGTATTATTCGCGTTCTTTTAACTGTATAAGACAACTTTCCTATGGCTATGGCTAGGCTAATATGTGTATTTTACGAAATATTCTCTATATTGCTATAACTTTGTTTTTTAGAATATTTGTAATATTCTAAAAGACGAAGTTATAGCAATATAGTGAATATTCGAAAAATACACATGTACACTGTACTTTAGCTAATATAGTGCTATAATCTTTTTTTTTTGTCCAATTTTTTTTGCCTCTTCTGAACTTCAGATTTGGAAATAATTTACACTATAAAAAAAAAATGCTATAGCACTATATTAGCTAAGTTACAGTCTATATGTGTATTTTACAAATATTCACTATATTGCTATAACTTTGTCTTTTAGAATATTACGAATATTCTAAAAAACAAAGTTATATCAATATAACGAATATTCATAAAATACACATATAGACTGTAATTTAGCTAATATAGTGCTATAATCTTTATTTTTTTTGTCTAATTTTTATTTGCCTCTTCTGAACTTGTTTTGGAAAAAATTTACACTATAAAAAAATATACTATAGCACTATATAAGCTAAATTGCAGTCTATATGTGTATTTTACGAATATTCGCTATATTGCTATAACTTTGTTTTTTAGAATATTCGTAATATTCTAAAAGACAAAGTTATAGAAATATAGCGAATATATTCGTTATTTAGAATATTCGTCTTTTTTTCCCCCAATGTGTACTGTTATTCCACCTTGGCATACTGCTCCCCGACAAGCGTCCCCGTCACCATGGAAACGCCTGTGGGTTAGAATATACAATTGGATATGAGTTTTCACGATCTCAGGGAAAACTCAGATCCGATGGTATTTTCTAACCCACAGGCGTTCCCATGGTGACGGGACGCTTGTCGGGGAGGAGTATGCGAACAACTGTACAGATAGGAAAAAATAATGCGAAAATTCTAAATAACGAATATATTCACTATATTGCTATATATTCGTTTTTTAGAATATTGGTCATTTTGTTTTCCATATGAAAACATAATTCCTACCTGCTTAAGTTGCTTGTGGGCCAATGACTTATTGACCCACAAGAAAGAAGCAGGGAGGAATCATGTTTTCAGATGTTAAAAAATGACGAATATTCGATATAACGAATATATAGCACTATATTTGTAATATTCCCGAATTTACGAAGTTGCGATATTCGCGATTAATATTCACTATTCGAATATTCGAGCTCAACACTACCCACTAATACAAGTCAAAAAATGCTTTATAACATATAACTGCACCACACGTGGGCAAATAAGACATAGATATATTTCCTTGTAATAAACCCGTTAATGGCTGTAGCACCCCAATAACAAGAACAGTTTGCTGGAATTATAGAGCTGTAAAATGGCAATTTGGGTCCCCAGTTAGTGCAGCAAGATGTAATAGGATTGTTCCTTTTACCCAGGCTGTAACCTCCCCTACTGAACCCTGCTCAACATAAATGCTGTGGAATGATTCCTCCCTATCCTTTCCCTACATCTTGAATAATATTTCCCTGCACTTGTAAATCGTTATTTTAGCACAATGAACTTTTTCTAGCACTGTCCCTTGGGCCTGCTGACGTCTCTCCCTGCACTAAGTACACTGGAAAATGGCAGAATCCAAGATGGCTGAGGCTATTTATAGGGCTGTGACATCACAGGGCTGGCTGGCTGCTGATTGGCTGCATGCATGGCATTATGAGTGATCCCGCCTTCCCAGAGTTCTTTACTATATGTCCTCCCATGTGCAGCAGCCATTTTAGGAAAAAATGTGATTCGTTACCACGAAGCATGAGGCAATTCGGATTCGGTGCGAATCAAGTTTTTCCTGAAATTTGATTTGCTAATATCTAGTTATGACCACCCTGCAATCCATCATTGGTAGTCATGCTTGCACACTATAGGAAACAACACCAGCCTATGTGAGCTCCTATGATCCCAGCCACCAGAGATGCTGGCACTTTTTCCTATAGTCTACAAGCACGACCACCACCAAATGGTCATAACTAGTGTTGATCAATCACCATGGTGCTCGGGGGCTCGGGCCGAACACCTCGGGATGCTCGGGTGCTCTACTGAGCACCCGAGCACAATGGAAGTCAATGGGAGAACCCGAGCATTTAACCAGACACCCCCCTGTTCTGAAGAGGGGAGTGTGTCTGGTTCATATGAAAAGTTCCTAAATTGATGGAAACACCACTGAAATGGTTCGTGGATGTCTGGATGCATCTTGGACTCCCAGGTCACTGCTGGGAATGTTGTGTTCCGAATAGTTTAGAAGGGGAAAAAAACACTTTCTAGCTTTTGCAGCACAGATTTTGTTGGATTTGTTTACATGCGCCATGTTGTTTTCCTACAGCTTCTGTGGAACTAGGACGGCTATTTTCTGAGAACCATACATTTTTTATTTGTCTCTCGACAGATGTATGAGGGCTTATTTTTTGCTAAATATGTTGCCATTTTCATTGGCCCAATTTTGGGGTATATACAAAATCCCTTTTTACAGTAGTTCGCTTTTTGGGTACACCATGCACCGTGTGGAAAAAATATGTTAACTTTATTGTGCTGGTCAATACAATTACAGAAATGCCAATTTTATATAGTTTTTCCTTTGTTTTGCTAAATGAACACAATAAAAGCATTTTTTTTTTTTATTATGTCTTTGTATTGCCACTTTCTCAGTGACATATATATATTTTTTTTCTGGTCATGGTCTTGTGTCAGGGCTTGTGTAGGATCAGGTGACGTTTTTGTTGGTCCTATTTTGGGGTAGATATGACTTTTTGATCACTTGATATATTTTTTGGGGAGGCAAGGTGACCAAAAGTCATAGGCATCACCATGCGTGAAAATACCCATACTATCAAAATCAAAAAATATTTATCCCATATGGAAAACAGAGTAACTGAAAAAAAAAAATCAAAATGGCCAATTCACAGTTTTCTGGTCACTTCTCCTCCCACAAAAAATGTAATAAAAAGTGATTGAAAAGTCATATGCACTCCAAAATAGTATAAATGAAAAGTACAGATCACCGAGCCAAAAATGAGCCCTCACACAGCTGCATACTATACACTTCACTACACAAAAGTTATAGGAGTTAGAATATGGCGACAAAAAGAAAAAAAAATTTTTCAAGGATTTTTTTTTTTTCAGTATAGAAACGCAAGAAAAGCTATACATATGTGGTATCGCCATAATCATACTGACCTGGAGAATGAGTTTTACAGTATAGGGAACACCTTAAAACCAAAATCAATAGAATTTTTTTCCAGCTTTCCACTATATGGTATGAAATATTAAATGGTGGAATTAGTGCAACTTGTCCCGCAAAAAAAAAACAGCCCTCAAACTGCTATGTAAACAGAAAAATAAGTTATGGCCCCAGAAAGACAGGGAATGAAAAATAAAAACAGCTGTGTCTGAAAGGGCTAAAGAAGAGTGCAGTGTTGTGTAATTATCAATAGAAAATACAGTTTGTCAACCTGATTTTTGATAGGCCCTTTGAAGCCACTTTAAGACTTACTATTTGTGCTATAATTGTTCCTGTTCTGAATTCACTCCATGTTCCACATTATTATAATTATTCTATTTGATAATCCTATAGATAGCATAAACTTAGACAGTTTGTCTAGACATGTACCAAGTTTAGCACAGTGGCTCAGGTAGTAGTGGTTTGTTGCTATTTGGTGTCATTAGTTGCTCGATTTACATCACATTGTGGCCATTTCCCCACCCAAAAAATGTTTTGTATATTTATTTTTATTATGCACTTCAATTGTTTGGGTTATTTTAGCTTGTGAGGAAGTAGTCATGCATCATGACGGGCACCATATTTCATCCTGGAAAAGGACACTCAAATCAGTTTTCTGTTTAAAAATTATTTTTGTCAGAGGATTGAACAGAGATTCAAAAGATTAATCTTCAAACAGATGGCAGTTTGATTTTGTTTACATATTTAAATCTATAAGCTGCAGATGGTGTGAAATTGATCAGGTTGCGGTAAATAATTTCAAGCGCTAAGTATTCATTTCTGCCACCCAAATGTGCCAGTCTCCAAAATTTACATCAATCTTCATACAACAATGACATGAATGATATTAAAGTTAGACTTAGACAAAAAATCATGCAAAAGAAAAAAATACTGTTTCAGTGGACATTTTTACAGTTTATGAACCAATTTCAGCCACAAAGAGGAAGAATATCGTGTAATAATAATTCTGTACCAAAAGACATTATGTTGCTAGTTAGTGATAATGTATTACTGAAAATCATTATAATTGTATTTACACTGAGCTCCCATGAATTATATTCTGTGGTAGAATGGTACTGTATTTGGTGTCACATCTTGACATCGCATCCCACTGCAACTAGTGATGATCGAGCATGCTCGGCCGAACAGGCCGAGTACCGTATGTGCTCGAGCGCCATGCTCGAGTCTCCTCCCCGTACATTTCTTGGCTGCTTCTTGGCTACTGGCATTACAGTGATTGACTGGCTAAAATGCGTCATCGGGTGCTATATAGCACCCAATGACGCATATTCGGCTAATTCGTAGTCAGGGAGAGCTGAGCATAGGAAGGGACAGAGAGTGTAATTAAAATAAAAAATTCTGCACAAAAACGTTTCGGAGACCCAAAAGTCCTTGTAAGGACTATTGTGTGTGACAGTAGCAATATATTTTTGTAGCGCAACCTGCGCTAAATTGATCAGTGTTAAGGAGAGCTGTGCATAGGAAGGGACAGACAGTGTAGGGAGTGTAATAGGAAGATTTTTATACAAAAAACTTTTCAGAGACCCCAAATTACTTTTAAGGACTATAGTGTGTGACAGCAGCAATATATATTTTTATCGTATCCTGCGCTAAATACTGTGTAATAGGCCGCTGCGGACAGTTAAAAAATTTGTGCCACATCTCCTGTTTAAAGTGTGCGCATCCCTAAAATATCACTGACATCCAGTGTACTATTTCAATAGACATGGTCCGCTGTGGACAGTGAGAATAGCTGCGCCACATCTCCAGTGTACAGTGAGCGCATCCAAAAAAATTCTGTGACATCCAGTGTAATTTTTCCGTAGACGTTGTCCGCTTCTGACAGTGACCTTACCAGGGGCACAACTACAACTATTGGTTTCCCTCTATAAGGAAACAGAGCCTAGTGCTGATCACAAGTAAATTAAGGTATCCTGAATAAAACCTCGGGAGTGCATTCAGTTCCAAAAACAGAAATACTCACCACTACTTACATTTCAGCTTGCATGTACTTCCTATAATTCCTTAAGTCAATTACTTAAATGGGGCCGCATGAAATTCCCAGGGACCTTGCACTGAAACATCTATAAAGTGAGGACATGTAGAAGGAGCATCAGAGAAAGAGCATCTGTCAGTTTAATGGTTCCCACACAGTGAGGCTTCTATTCTGAATTCACCAAATATTCCACATTATTATAATTATTATTTTGCAATAGGGGCTATATATATATATATATATATATATATATATATAGTGTAAACTTGCTGACTTAGCACACAATTATACCTTCCATTCCTCATAAGTGCTTGCTTGGCAGAGGAGGTAAGAATTGTATTTACATGCAGTAATCATCTCCTCTGTATGGTAAAAAAGTGATTGGTGTTGAGATTGCTCTTCGCCATATAGAATCATTGTTTCTGGGCAGCAGATCCATGATTATATACTGTGTCCAGGAAGGTGAGCATAAACAGTTGCTGCTTCAGTAGCGGAAGCAGAGCCTCTGTCGCTTCAGTAGCGGAAGCAGAGCCTCTGTCGCAGTGGCATGACTTAAGGTGTTTTTCACCCGGATGCGGATCCTTTTTCTGGCACCCCCCGCCCAATACTTTCACAAATTGTGTCCCCCACTGTAGTATTTCCCTCATTGTGCAACCTTTCTGTTCCCTAATAATATCTACATTGTGCCCCCCAACGGTAGTTATGTTCATATTGTGCCCCCTCACAGTATTTATGCCCTTATTGTACAACCTTCACAGTAGTTATGCCCATTGTGCACACTTCATAGTAGTAATGCCCATTGTGCCCTCTTCACAGTAGTAAATCCGTCTGTGTCCCCTCTGTGTTAATAAAACAAAAAACAGTAACTACTCACCTGATGACCGTTCCTGATGCTCAGATCCAGCTCTCGTCGTGCAGACACAGATTGCACTACAGCACTATGTGGGAGGAGCACAGATAGATTCCCAGACTGAAGGATCCTCCCACACAGGCCAGCAGTGCAATCTGTACCTGCAGGCTGAATGGTGGAGCAGGGAGCAGAAGGCTCCATGCTTCACCATTCAGTGCACTGGCCTAAAGAAGAGCAGGAGCGTGGGGAGTTGGGTGGTCAGTGAGTGACAGGACTGCAGCTAACTGGCGCTCCATCAATAAGCACTTCGATCTACATTGATGGCGCTCCTCTCTTGTGGCACCCCCCTGACAGCGGACACCCGAGGCAGATTGCAAACACCCACTGACCCTCCTTTGACAAGCCACTGCTCTGCAATTGCACCGCTACAAGGAGCAGTGGTGCAGGCGCAAGATTTTTACGGCTGACCCAGATTTCTGGCCCTGTTAATCAAGTGGAAGTGAAAATGTCCTTTGTTTTGGGAACACCTGCTCACAGGTGCAAAACCCTGGTTGATGAGACAAATCGATTCTTACAAATCAATTTGCTCATGTATACTTCTATACCTATATGCAAATCTATGCTGGTAACACCATTCTTGTGTAGACAGATGAAATCAGTTAGCATTACAACTGAGCCTAATAGTGCTGGTGCATCAATTTTACATCAATTTAAATTTAGCAGGCAATTATCAGAAACTAACAAAACGTTCCCCATAATCGTCAAGGAGATGAGAGCTGCATTTACATGCAGGAATTGTCTCAACTGTATGGGGACAAGCAATTTTCACAGCAAGACCTTATCCTCAGACAGCCGTTTACACAGGCCAATCTGCTGAACAGAAACAATTATTTTGGGTGCTACCTGAAAGACAAAATAACCCAATGAATGAACAATTGGTCTTTCACTGGGTGATCACTAATACCTTTTACACAGGTCAATTATTGGGAATAAGCATTTATACTCATACCTGATAATTGGTCTAATGAATGAACCAATAATATTTTTTTTTACTATAAATGTATAGCCTAATTTATAAGGTATCAGAATGTTACAACTTCAGAATCATTACCAGTCTAGCAGCCACAAGAGTTATGTCACAATATCCAACTGAACAGAAGAATTATGCATGATTGATAATTCACAGTAGCAAATTTTCACATAATTCTTTAGGGAGAGAAACTTGTTTAATCAAATAATAAAAATTTTCTTCTTGTAAATTAATTCAGCTGCCAGGGTGATAAAAAAAAAAAATCTGATTCAGTTTGCACATTGGATTGCACTTGGCATTAACTAAAACATTATTTTGTACCTATAAAGATTTCTTTAATGTAGAAGCAATATCAGTCTTACAGATCTACAACTTCATTCAGCACATGTTTGAGTAATTCAGAAAATGTGACCTTTTTGAGTTTGTTTCACTTTTGAAATATTCTTTAACTATGAAAGTTTCACAAATGTGATTTTTGTTGTATATTAGGCCATTTTCATTTCATTTTCACTAAGGTTGACCTTCATAACACAGCAATTAAAAAATAATAAGGAAAGCATAGCTTACCAAGTGGTATAATATCACTGGGGAACAAACAATTTACATATGTAGGGATTTCTGTAATAGCAGCATTTGTCCCAAAAGAGATGAGTGAATCGATTCTAATGAATCACTGTGTCTCAGCAGAAGGACTTCTTTACTTGTTGGAGGCTGTCCCTGCAGGTGAAGAAGCACCCACCTGCCACTAGATTGACAGGGTCAGACATTTAGTCTACCCTCACAACTTCCTGCTTGTGCCGCTGTTCCAATTAGCAAAGCAAAAAAAGAGGCTCTGCTTTCACTTCGGAGCTGCAACTACACGGGTACTGCTTTGTGGTAGAGCCCCTGCCCTTGCTCTGCTAAGCAGTGGTATAGGCAGAAAATGGTCAGGGATACACTAAATGTCCTACCCTGTCAATCTAGCCGCAGGTGGGTTCTTCTTTACCTGCAAGGACAGCCCCTGCAGGTGAATAAGTCCTGCTGAATGAGACAAATTTATTAACTCATCTCTACAGTGGACCTTTTTATATAGCAAAGTCCCAAAATATTGAAAGTTATCAGTATTCCAAACACACTTGCCCATATTTCTGAAAAGTGACATCATTTTTGCCAATGTCTAAGTTAAGATCAATGGTCTCGAAGTGCGTGTAGTGCCCTGGAGCAGAGGTACTTTGAAGTCTGAACATTCATGGACATTTGCCCCTACTTCCCCTATGCAAAGTCATCAACTCTTTACTTTATTTCACTTTAAAGGGTTAACTTTCATTGAATTATACTGTTTAATACTGAGCAACTGCATTTTATATGTAAAGTAAAGTACATCCCTCACATTTTTGTAAATATTTTATTCTATCTTTTCCTGGGACAAAACTGAAGTTATAACACTTTGATACAATGTAAAGTAGTCAGTGTACAGCTTGTATAACAGTGTAAATTTGGTCAGTCCTCAAATAATTAACTAAAAGGGAGAATTTGCGTAAAACATCAAAATGTATATTAACTGCCTGAAAATAATGCTTAAAATATACTTTATTGAGAAATGTATATACTTTATTGAGAGTGGCTCACACCGCTGTATGTATAAAGTGTAGCCTGCCTCTCCCACACTATTTAGAAACAGTGAATGCGGCTGGAGATATATAGTTATCTGTTTTAACACTCCAAGTAGCATACACCAATATGAACTATGCTGCCACTATTAGATACACACTGTTACATATTATCATATAACGGCTAATTAGGCACACTATTCTTTTAGGTGCGTCACAGCAGCAATAGCCATAATAGCAGTGACAGTGTCAACTGGATACTTGCAGCCAAGTGCTTTATCTCTCATGCACTTTTATCTTGTCAGCCCCTCCAGACCAGCACAATCTCAGATCACTGATATTGTTATGTACGTGATCCCCTGCCTATAATCGCATCTCCAGCCATTAATGTCTAAACTGCTGGCAACAAAAGTGAGTACACCTCTAAGTGAAAATAGTCAAATTGTGTCCAATTAGCAATTTTCCCTCCCCGGTGTCATGTGACCTGTTAGTATTTCAAGGTTTCAGATGTGAATGGGGAGCAGGTGTGTTAAATTTGGTGTTATCGCTCTCACACTCTCTCATATTGGTCACTGATGGCAGACAACTCTCTGAGGATCTAATAAAAAATAATTGTTGCTCTACATAACGGATGCCTAGGTTATAAGAAGATTGCCAACACACTTGAAACTGAGCTGCGTCATGGTGGCCAAGACCATAGAGTGGTTTAATAAGACAGGTTTCACTCAGAACAGGTCTTTCCATGGTCGACCAAAGAAGATGAGTGCACGTGCTCAGCGTCATGTCCAGAGGTTATTTTTTCAAAACAGACTTATGACTACTGCCAGCATTGCTGCAGATGTTAAAGGGGTGTGGAGTCAGCCTGTCAGTGCTCAGACCATAGGCCGCACACTGCATCAAATTGGTCTGCATAGCTCTCATACCAGAAGGAATATGATGCACAAGAAAGCCCCCAAACAGTTTGCTGAAGACAGGCAGACTAAGGACTTGAATTAATGGGATCATGTCCTGTGGTCTGATGAGACCAAGATAAACTTATTTGGTTCAGATGGTGTCAAGCATGTGTGGCAGCAACCAGGTGAGGAGTACAAAGACAAGTTAAATATTTTTTTCTCCAATGTATTCAAATGAAATGCTGAATGTAAAAATAAATTCCCCATTAAAAGTGTCCTGTCTGACCCAGGAAGAAGTACAATAGCAACTTAAAAAGATTTAAAATAGACAAATTGCCAGGACCCGATGGCATACACCCCCGTATCCTAAGGGAATTAAGTATTGTCATAGCCAGACCCTTATTTCTGATATTTGCAGACTCTATACTGACAGGGAATGTCCCACAGGATTGGCGCATAGCAAATGTGGTGCCAATATTCAAAAAGGGTCCAAAAACAGAGACTGAAAACCATAGGCCGGTAAGTTTAACATCTGTTGTGGGTAAACAGTTTGAAGGTTTTCTAAGAGATGCTATCTTAGAGCATCTCAATGGAAATAAGCAAATAACGCCATATCAGCATGGCTTCATGAGGGATCGGTCATGCCAAACTAATTTAATCAGTTTCTATGAGGAGGTAAGTTCTAGACTTGACAGCGGCAAATCAATGGATGTCGTATATCTGGACTTCTCCAAAGCATTTGACACTGTACCACATAAAAGGTTAGTATATAAAAAGAGAATGCTCGGACTGGGAGAAAACGTCTGTATGTGGGTAAGTAACTGGCTGAGGGATAGAAAACAGAGGGTGGTTATTAACGGTACACACTAAGATTGGGTCACTGTCACTAGTGGGGTACCTCAGGGGTCAGTATTGGGCTCTATTCTCTTCAATATATTTATTAATGATCTTGTAGAAGGCTTGCACAGTAAAATATCAATTTTCGCAGATGACACTAAACTGTGTAAAGTAATTAACACTGATGAGGACAGTATACAACTACAGAGGGATCTGGATAGATTGGAGGCTTGGGCAGATAAATGGCAGATGAGGTTTAACATTGACAAATGTAAAGTTATGTACATGGGAAGGAATAATGCACACCTAATATAGGGTTTGATGTCATTAGACCACACCCCTTCTTATTACAGAGATGCACATCACCTAATATGCTTAATTGGTAGTAGGCTTTCGAGCCTATACAGCTTGGAGTAAGACAACATGCATAAAGAGGATGATGTGGTCAAAATACTCATTTGCCTAATAATTCTGCACTCCCTGTATAAGCGTATTTCTGGCACAGATTGCAGCGCAAAGGTTATTAGCGCCGTAATCTGCGACTTTTCCCTGCTCACGCCAGATGGGCGGAGTGGGTGGGGAAGGGGGCGGGTCAGTAGGCCAATCTCATTCATCATTTTCTAAGCCTGTTTTAGACGTAGAAAATGGTCTAAATGTAAGACAGATGCACCAAAGTTATGTAAAGGCCAGCTATAGGGGTTATTAAGAGCGGCATCTAAAATGCCGTTCTTAATAAATGACCCCCTATGTGAACATATTGTACTGTATATTTATATGTCTTAGCAAAAATCACCATCAAAACTTAGTATTTACTTTTTGGAGATGAAAAATGTTACAATATTTAGTATTCCTTTGTAAATTCACAATTTCTATGTGCAGACAGAACTCTCAATAATAATTTATCATTGTTAGCCCTAAAGTCTACAGATAATTTCACTGACATCTGCTGAAAAATGTAAGGGTGACCCAATTACTAACCTACTCTACCTTGGAATCAGATATCCCACTGTATGCCACTTCAGAAGATTATTTATCTTCTGAGCCAATGTGGAAGTTGATTTATGGCTTCATCTTTTATAGGTTTTATAAGGGCAATCATCAAGTTAAAACTGAACATTTACAATGCAGGACTAGTGTATGTTACAATAGGTGAATATTCTATTCAGTAATAACTGCTGCTGACAGACCTCACTATGTGAAAATGTATCTGATGGTTACACAACGAGAGGGAAACCAACAGACATTTAGTAATATAATCATTATAATCTATGCTACCAAAGCACCAGAACAAACTTGACATCTCAAAACTTGTCATCAAGGTGACATAAATGCAAAATCTACCTTCATACACTCTTCAACAACTTGAAATTGCAACACCAAGAAGGAATTGTGGAATTATCAAAATAACAGGATCAATATACATATTAATGGGGTTCTCTGAGAAGAAAATGAAAATACTTAAATATTACTTGTTTTTATATATCTAGTTAAGGCTGATGAGTCAGCCTGTATTTGTGGGAGGGGCGGAGGCACTTCATAACCGAGGCACGGCCTCACCCACGGGTGTGAGTTTTCAGGTGCAGGGGGGGGGCGTGTTTTCATCCCTGACCCAAGCAGCTCACACCAATAGCAGCTACGCTGAAGTGCGCTCGAGTCATAAGTATGCATGGGCCACGGTGCCCTGAGCCAGCCAAAGTTTCTTACGGTAAGCGCAACTCGGGCTCAAGGACAACCGCTCTGGTTTTGTTTCTGGCTGGGCTTGCAGGTCGGTTAGGGTTCCCGCAGCTTTCAAGCACACGGATCATTCTGATCTCCCTCCCCGACTTGAGCTTTCCTTACCTGCACTCGCGGCCACGCCATCGGCTTCCTTGCACGTGCGGCACACTCACGCTCCTAGTGTCGCAGCTACGGGGTGTCTGCCTCCAGCGTTCTCTACCCTACCGGCTATGCTCCCTTGGATCCGTCTGTCTGGCACTCAGCTGCTATGTTGTACCAGAATTGCCAGGAGGAATAATGGAGGGATAGCAACAGTTCTGTTAAAGCATAGCTTTTTTACTGGAGAGCGGTTCTGTTACAAAAAAAAAAAAAGAGCGGTCTGTGGTGCTTGGGTGAGCTGGTTTTTGTGCTACTGTTTGTATTCATGCCTCGGTTCGTATTCACTCAGCTTGGTCTCCTTGCATTTGCTAGCCAAAACAATCTGCTTTGATTTACTTCAGCTGAAGCCAATAATACAATAGGAGTGAGTTCCTACTAGGTATAAGGAAGTTTTACTATTCACTTTGCATGTCTTGGTGAAGGGTCATGATTAGCAAAAATCAAATTTGTCTTCTCCTATCTGCGTCTGGATTTTAGTTTTCACAAAAAAAAGAAAAAAAAGGGGGAAATACAGGTAAGATGGCGTTGGGCGTGATGACGTCACGTCGTAGGGCCTGTGACGCGCGGTGCTGCTACGAAGTGCTTGATTTGCTGCCCCGAGTCGGTTATGCACCGGACACCGATGCGTTGCAGCTTTTCCCCGGACTACCCGATCTCTCACAGGAGCAGTTCGCACTCCCCGCCCCCGTACCGCTCTCCCGGCAGACGCCGCCGTTCTCCAGGCAGCCGCTCCGACCACCCCACCACCCCCCCGCCGCCGCCATGGCCACTCCTCCGAGAGTCGAGGCCAATCCCGCTCCTGCTCCAGTCCCAGCCGCTCCTGCTCCAGACCCGGCACTCTCGCTCTAGAACCCGCCGTTCCAGATTCCCCGATCCCTGTTCCCGTATTAACGGTACTCAGGCCGGTGCCGCTCCCCTGGTGGCCCTCGCTGGTACGAGGGCTGCAGGAGCAACCAGCTTCGGCTCTCCCCCAGTTACCGCTCCAGTCCAGCCAGTGACCATCATCCTCTGGCCAGCAGAAATGACAAGTATCTTAGTCTGCAGTCGGTCTCAAGTTGGAGCAGGTGCTAGGGCTCAATAACATTGTTTTGCCACTGCCGGGGGCAGCAGTCTGGCAGTCCGTGAATGTGAGTACAGTCGCCTTAAGGAAAAAAAAGAAATAATAATATTATTTATTTATTTTTACACTCGGGGTTTCCGGCGAGGGTCGTCTTCTTTCCCCTCACAGTTGATCAGTTCTCATCACTTGGTAGATTCATCCGGCTCATGTTTTCAAATTATCAATGTTGCCGCCTGTCACGTCGTCAGGCTCACGCTTATCACACCGTCCAATGTCTGTTGCCCGGTTGTTTATTCAGGTTTACGTTTATCGATCATTAATGTCTGTCGCCTGTTTACGTCTTTCAGGCTGCGTTCATTGGTCATTGATATCTGCTGCCTGTTTACACTATTCAGGCATACAGTACAGACCAAAAGTTTGGACACATCTTCTCATTCAAAGAGTTTTCTTTATTTTCATGACTATGAAAATTGTAGATTCACACTGAAGGCATCAAAACTATGAATTAACACATGTGGAATTATATACATAACAAACAAGTGTGAAACAACTGAAAATATGTCATATTCTAGGTTCTTCAAAGTAGCCACCTTTTGCTTTGATTACTGCTTTGCACACTCTTGGCATTCTCTTGATGAGCTTCAAGAGGTAGTCCCCTGAAATAGTTTTCACTTCACAGGTGTGCCCTGTCAGGTTTAATAAGTGGGATTTCTTGCCTTATAAATGGGGTTGGGACCATCAGTGGCATTGAGGAGAAGTCAGGTGGATACACAGCTGATAGTCCTACTGAATAGAATGTTAGAATTTGTATTATGGCAAGAAAAAAGCAGCTAAGTAAAGAAAAACGAGTGGCCATCATTAATTTAAGAAATGAAGGTCAGTCAGTCAGCCGAAAAATTGGGAAAACTTTAAAAGTAAGGCTATTTGACCATGAAGGAGAGTGATGGGGTGCTGCGCCAGATGACCTGGCCTCCACAGTCACCGGACCTTAACCCAATCTAGATGGTTTGGGCTGAGCTGGACCGCAGAGTGAAGGCAAAAGGGCCAACAAGTGCTAAGCATCTCTGGGAACTCCTTCAAGACTGTTGGAAGACCATTTCAGGGGACTACCTCTTGAAGCTCATCAAGAGAATGCCAAGAGTGTGCAAAGCAGTAATCAAAGCAAAAGGTGGCTACTTTGAAGAACCTAGAATATGACATATTTTCAGTTGTTTCACACTTGTTTGTTATGTATATAATTCCACATGTGTTAATTCATAGTTTTGATGCCTTCATAGTCATGAAAATAAAGAAAACTCTTTGAATGAGAAGGTGTGTCCAAACTTTTGGTCTGTACTGTACGTTATTATTTAATGTAGATTCAGTCCCGAACTTTTCGGCACTAAAAAGGCTGTAAAACAGCCCAGGAAAGGGCTAGAGGGCTGAAAAAGGCAACAAAATGTAGGTAAATCCCCTGCAAACAAATGTGGATAGGGAAATGAATTAAAATAATAATAAAATAAATAAAAATTAACCAATATCAATTGGAGAGAGGTCCCATAGCAGAGAATCAGGTTTCATGTCATAGCAGAGAATCAGGCTTCATGTCACCCAACACTGGAACAGGCCACTGTCAGATATGTTTAGGCCCCGGCACCCAGACAGAGTAGAGAGGTCCCATAGCAGAGAATCAGGCTTCATGTCATAGCAGAGAATCAATTGAGGGAAATTGTGGAGTCCGCACACCTTGATATAGTGGTGGGTGCTCGCAGAGGACTTCAGTCGTAAATTATATAGAGATAATCCACGGCACACCAATGTCTTTTGCTTTGCAAATTTATTATTGGTACAAAAATATTCACAAGTTTGTCAATATATGACTGGTCGCGCCATCATAGTAATATCAGAATAAATAACATATCTTTGTAGGCCGTAATGTGTCCCAACGTTTCGGTCCTGTCAAAGACCTTTCTCAAGGGATCTGTAAATAAATATAACGGTTTGAATGGCGTCTACATGTGGCGACCATAATATACTGTTGACATGTGGTGAAAGAGGAAAACGATATGAGAATAGGATGAATTGTACATGTACATATATATGTGTGCCCGCATATGCCTGCACACACACACATACATGTACATACACATACATAAACATACATACAGGTCTCAGATTCTGACTATAGTAAAAAGAGAGTAAGGGGTAGGTAAAGTAAGAGGGATGCAAGACAGATAAGGCAAAAGCTGTCTCTAAGAGAGGAGGAGATAGTGATCAGGACTAGGCTAAAGCATGAACCATAACTAATCGATGGGGCATAAGATTAAGTCAAGATTATATGTATTGGATAGATTAGGTAAGTATAATAAGCATAAAAAGAAATCTCTGTGGATAACTGAAGCAGCAGATTGAATATAAATATCGCATATGGACTCACCATGGCCGGGTAGCAAACGGTTTGAATCAGGCGCTATGTGTCTCACGTTTGTTTGCGTTTTAAACTAAAAGGCCGGAAGTCATGTGGGCTCTTTGCCCTGTGTCCGGGTTCAGCCGGTCACATGATCGTCAGTGACGTCATGTGAACCGCGTGACCGCGGGCCGCAGTTTGCGCATGCGCACTGGGTGCTGGGACAGAAATAGAAGATAGCTTGGTGCTGGGGATATATAACATGTTGTATCTGGGAAACGGGAATAATAGGCTAGGGATCGGTCTGCTATTTGATTGAAAGGAGGAAGAAAAGTTGTAAAGAAAGATATTGAAGATATTTTGAGGAGTATATATAGTTGGTTCTATGCTAACGCTTTAATTAAGAAGAATGGGGGAAGTTGTCTCAGGTAAAGAAAAAGGGGGGTCACATACATATATAGAAAAAATGGTTTGAAGTATAATTAGACAATTGCTTTGATTCTCGTCGTGCTAGAACGTAAAGAATGAAAAAATAAAGAAATAAAAACAAAAAAACAAAAAAAACAAAAGGCGAATGATCACATTATATGGTTCTAGATTTAGTGGATACGTGTCTCAGCATATAGGTATCTAATATACTATAATCTTATACTATATTATGATCTATGATGAGAGGGAGGGGTGGAAGAGAGGGATGGAGGAGGGGAAAAGGGGAGAGGGAAGAAAAGGGAGGGGGGGGAAGGAAGGGGGGGGGTTAAAAGGAAATAGGATGGAGGGAAAATGCGGGGGAAAGGAAGGGGGGGGGGAAGGGTTTTTTTCTCACCAACTTGTATATTGACTATGATTATAATCCAACTAGGGAGCCTGAAATAAAGGAGAAGTATATGTATATTAATATCAAAGAAATAACATT
This sequence comes from Bufo bufo, assembly GCF_905171765.1. Taxonomy (NCBI): domain Eukaryota; kingdom Metazoa; phylum Chordata; class Amphibia; order Anura; family Bufonidae; genus Bufo; species Bufo bufo. Next base: position 506,362,792 of record NC_053389.1, on the reverse strand, counting down.
ATGATACCATATCAGTCCACAATACCGAAAACCAAGAATGAATATTTAAAGATTCAATATTTAAAGATCACAGTAAAAGTCACATTCCCGGTTGAGGCCTCTCGGGGATAAAGTGTCCAGTCGGTGTATCCAGAAACTTTCTCTTTGTTTCAATGTTTTAATCCTGTTACCGCCTCTCCGTGGGGTATTAACTTGTTCCAAAACCTGATAGCGTAAGGATGAGGTCTGATGATTGTGTTCCTTAAAATGTGCTGGGATTGGTAACAAAAACTGTTCAGTCCTGATGGTGGATTTATGTTTAGAAATACGATTCCTTATTTGCTGCGTGGTTTCACCCACTTAACAAAGTCCGCACTGGCATTTAATTAAATAAACGACAAATGAGGAATCACAAGTATAGTATCCTTTGATAGGGAATCTTTTGCCGGTGTGTGGATGTGTGATAAAGTTTCCTTTGATCACACTCGAGCACTGCGCACAGTGTAGGCACGGGAAAGTGCCATATTTCGGATTCTGTAAAAAACGCTGTTTTGGTATTTTATTTAAAGGTCCAATGTCTGCACGGATGAGGTGGTCCCTAATGTTTTGTGATCTTTTATAACAAGCGATTGCAAAAATCAGGGTCGTCACGAAAAAGTGTGGGACGCAAGTGGGACCGTAGTCCCCTCGGTATGCGACCGCTTTTGTGATACTCGGTGAGTGTACTGCAATGTAACTGCAGTGAAACCAGTCTTCGTTGATCACGTGTGTAATCTCTGGTTTTCCATTCCTGTGAGGGAATTTGTAGAAAATCATTCCCCAGTTGTACCTGGGCGATGATATTGGTAGTAGCTTCAAGATCATATGAAAAAGTGTTCTGAGACATATAGTCTGGGTGCTGGATCCAGCATCACTCCCCAAATCTCAATTCACAAGGTTAGAAAGAATAGTAACAGATCCATCAACTTTACAACAGAGCCAATCAGATATGAAATCTAAATTCAGACAAAGAGGCTACCCCGACCAATTAATTACCAACGAACCGACAATATGCAAACAAACCACTCCACAGACCACCACTCCCCTACCACGGATACCATGCATTCTCACATACCACCCCCTTGCTCCCAAAATCCAACAAACAATCAGAAAACAATGGTCTATACTGTCACAAGCATACCCCGAGATCCCAGAATTTCAGTCTCCTCCCATCACTTGTTATAAAAGATCACAAAACATTAGGGACCACCTCATCCGTGCAGACATTGGACCTTTAAATAAAATACCAAAACAGCGTTTTTTACAGAATCCGAAATATGGCACTTTCCCGTGCCTACACTGTGCGCAGTGCTCGAGTGTGATCAAAGGAAACTTTATCACACATCCACACACCGGCAAAAGATTCCCTATCAAAGGATACTATACTTGTGATTCCTCATTTGTCGTTTATTTAATTAAATGCCAGTGCGGACTTTGTTACGTGGGTGAAACCACGCAGCAAATAAGGAATCGTATTTCTAAACATAAATCCACCATCAGGACTGAACAGTTTTTGTTACCAATCCCAGCACATTTTAAGGAACACAATCATCAGACCTCATCCTTACGCTATCAGGTTTTGGAACAAGTTAATACCCCACGGAGAGGCGGTAACAGGATTAAAACATTGAAACAAAGAGAAAGTTTCTGGATACACCGACTGGACACTTTATCCCCGAGAGGCCTCAACCGGGAATGTGACTTTTACTGTGATCTTTAAATATTGAATCTTTAAATATTCATTCTTGGTTTTCGGTATTGTGGACTGATATGGTATCATAATGTTATTTCTTTGATATTAATATACATATACTTCTCCTTTATTTCAGGCTCCCTAGTTGGATTATAATCATAGTCAATATACAAGTTGGTGAGAAAAAAACCCTCCCCCCCCCCCTTCCTTTCCCCCGCATTTTCCCTCCATCCTTTTTCCTTTTAACCCCCCCTTCCTTTCCCCCCCCTTTTCTTCCCTCTCCCCTTTTCCCCTCCTCCATCCCTCTCTTCCACCCCTCCCTCTCATCATAGATCATAATATAGTATAAGATTATAGTATATTAGATAGCTATATGCTGAGACACGTATCCACTAAATCTAGAACCATATAATGTGATCATTCGCCTTTTGTTTTTTTGTTTTTTTGTTTTTGTTTCTTTATTTTTTCATTCTTTACGTTCTAGCACGACGAGAATCAAAGCAATTGTCTAATTATACTTCAAACCATTTTATCTATATATGTATGTGACCCCCCTTTTTCTTTACCTGAGACAACTTCCCCCATTCTTCTTAATTAAAGCGTTAGCATAGAACCAACTATATATACTCCTCAAAATATCTTCAATATCTTTCTTTACAACTTTTCTTCCTCCTTTCAATCAAATAGCAGACCGATCCCTAGCCTATTATTCCCGTTTTCCAAGATACAACATGTTATATATCCCCAGCACCAAGCTATCTTCTATTTCTGTCCCAGCACCCAGTGCGCATGCGCAAACTGCGGCCCGCGGTCACGCGGTTCACATGACGTCACTGACGATCATGTGACCGGCTGAACCCGGACACAGGGCAAAGAGCCCACATGACTTCCGGCCTTTTAGTTTAAAACGCAAACAAACGTGAGACACATAGCGCCTGCTTCAAACCGTTTGCTACCCGGCCATGGTGAGTCCATATGCGATATTTATATTCAATCTGCTGCTTCAGTTATCCACAGAGATTTCTTTTTATGCTTATTATACTTACCTAATCTATCCAATACATATAATCTTGACTTAATCTTATGCCCCATCGATTAGTTATGGTTCATGCTTTAGCCTAGTCCTGATCACTATCTCCTCCTCTCTTAGAGACAGCTTTTGCCTTATCTGTCTTGCATCCCTCTTACTTTACTTACCCCTTACTCTCTTTTTACTATAGTCAGAATCTGAGACCTGTATGTATGTTTATGTATGTGTATGTACATGTATGTGTGTGTGTGCAGGCATATGCGGGCACACATATATATGTACATGTACAATTCATCCTATTCTCATATCGTTTTCCTCTTTCACCACATGTCAACAGTATATTATGGTTGCCACATGTAGACGCCATTCAAACCGTTATATTTATTTACAGATCCCTTGAGAAAGGTCTTTGACAGGACCGAAACGTTGGGACACATTACGGCCTACAAAGATATGTTATTTATGCTGATATTACTATGATGGCGCGACCAGTCATATATTGACAAACTTGTGAATATTTTTGTACCAATAATAAATTTGCAAATCAAAAGACATTGGTGTGCCGTGGATTATCTCTATATAGCAGAGAATCAGGCTTCATGTCACCCAACACTGGAACAGGCCACTGTCAGATATTTTTAGGCCCCGGCACCCAGACAGAGGAGAGAGGTCCCATAGCAGAGAATCAGGCTTCATGTCATAGCAGAGAATCATGCTTCATGTCACCCAACACTGGAACAGGCCACTGTCAGATATGTTTAGGCCCCGGCACCCAAACAGAGGAGAGAGGTCCCATAGCAGAGAATCAGGCTTCATGTCATAGCAGAGAATCATGCTTCATGTCACCCAACACTGGAACAGGCCACTGTCACATATTTTTAGGCCCTGGCACCCAGACAGAGGAGAGAGGTCCCATTGCAGAGAATCAGTCTTCATGTCATTCACCACTGTAACAGGCCACTGTCAGATATTTAGGCCCCGGCACCCAGACAGAGCAGAATAGTCCCATTGCAGAGAATCAGGCTTCATGTCACCCACCACTGGAACAGGCCACTGTCAGATTTTTAGGCCCCGGCACCCAGAAGGAGGAGAGGTTCATTCAACTTTGGGTTGCCCCGCAATATAATGGTAAAATTAAAAAAAGAGGATTGAGTGAAGTGCCCTGGAGTACAAGAATATATTGTTAAGGGGATGTAGTTATAAATGTCTAATCTTCACAAGGGATGGACAGGTCCTGTGGGATCCATGCCTGGTTCATTTTTATGAACGTCAGCTTGTCCACATTGCCTGTGGACAGGCAGCTGCATTTGTCTGTAATGACGCCCCCTGCCGTGCTGAATACACAATCAGACAAACGCTGGCCGCGGGCAGGCCAGCACCTCCAAGGCATAAAAGGCTAGCTCTGGCCACGTGGACAATTTGAAGACCCAGAAGTTGAATGGGGACGAACCATCAGTCAGTACGTGGAGGGGTGTGCACACGTACTGTTCCACCATGTTAATGAAATGCTGCCTCCTGCTAACACGTTCCTTATCAGGTGGTGGTGCAGTTAGCAGTTAGCTGTTGGCTCGGTCTCACCACTGCCTCTTCCTCCGAACTCTGAAAGTCAGTGGCACGACCTTCATTCCATGTGGGGTCTAGGACCTCCTCGTCCCCTGCATCGTCTTCCACCCAGTCTTCCTCCCTGACCTCCTGTTCAGTCCGCACACTGCAGAAATACGCAGCAGTTGGCACCTGTGTTTCATCATCAGAGACGTGCTGAGGTGGTATTCCCATGTCCTCATCATCAGGAAACATAAGTGGTTGTGCGTCAGTGCATTCTATGTCTTCCACCGCTGGGGAAGGGCTAGGTGGATGCCCTTGGGAAACCCTGCCAGCAGAGTCTTTAAACAGCATAAGAGACTGCTGCTTAAGTTGAGGCTCAGACAGTTTCCCTGATATGCATGGGGGTGATGTGACAGACTGATGGGCTTGGTTTTCAGGCGCCATCTGTGCGCTTTCTGGAGAAGACTGGGTGGGAGATAATGTGAACGTGCTGGATCCACTGTCGGCCACTCAATTGACTAATGCATGTACCTGCTCAGGCCTTACCATCCTTAGAACGGCATTGGGCACCACCAAATATCGCTGTAAATTCTGGCGTCTACTGGAACCTGAGGTAGTTGGTACACTAGGACGTGTGGCTGTGGCAGAACGGCCACGTCCTCTCCCAGCACCAGAGGGTCCACTAACACCACCACGACCATGTCCGCGTCCCTTACTAGATGTTTTCCTCATTGTTACCGTTCACCACAATAAGAAAAAAATTATTTGGCCCAATGTATTGAATTCAAATTCAGGCCTTTTTTTACAGGCACCTAACACTATCTGGCTATCTACTTAGGTACCGTATTACACTAATACAGGCACAGAAGTAACCACAGATTTAGCTGAATATAAATTGTAGGCATAGTATTTAAGCGGTGGATGACAGCTATACGTTTACGGACAGAATTAGACTTGGAGATGCACGGTAGCCTTTGAAGTTATTGAGAATGACCCTATCCGCACCTTCAATCTAATATACCCTTTTATGGATAGATTTAAACTTGGCCTGATACAGCAGAAACCACTGATTTAGGGAATTGCTAAGTTGGGAATTGTATTTCAACCCAGAACAAAAACTGTGCTTTGGCGGACACTAAATAACTTTACCAGCCACAGCAGTAAACACAGATTTAGCTGAATATAAATTGTAGGCCTATTATTTAGGCGCTGGATGACAGGTATACGTTTACGGACAGAATTAGACTTGGAGATGCACGGTAGCGTTTGAAGGTATTGAGAATGACCCTATACGCACCTTCAATCTAATATACCCTTTTATGGATAGATTTAAACTTGGCCTGATACAGCAGAAACCACTGATTTAGGGAATTGCTAAGTTGGGAATTTTATTTCAACCCAGAACAAAAACTGTGCTTTGGCGGACACTAAATAACTTTACCAGCCACAGCAGTAAACACAGATTTAGCTGAATATAAATTGTAGGCCTATTATTTAGGCGCTGGATGACAGCTATACGTTTACGGACAGAATTAGACTTGGAGATGCACGGTAGCGTTTGAAGGTATTGAGAATGACCCTATCCGCACCTTCAATCTAATATACCCTTTTATGGATAGATTTAAACTTGGCCTGATACAGCAGAAACCACTGATTTAGGGAATTGCTAAGTTGGGAATTGTATTTCAACCCAGAACAAAAACTGTGCTTTGGCGGACACTAAATAACTTTACCAGCCACAGCAGTAAACACAGATTTAGCTGAATATAAATTGTAGGCCTATTATTTAGGCGCTGGATGACAGGTATACGTTTACGGACAGAATTAGACTTGGCGATGCACGGTAGCGTGTGAAGTTATTGAGAATGACCCTATCCGCACCTTCAATCTAATATACCCTTTTATGGATAGATTTAAACTTGGCCTGATACAGCAGAAACCACTGATTTAGGGAATTGCTAAGTTGGGAATTGTATTTCAACCCAGAACAAAAACTGTGCTTTGGCGGACACTAAATAACTTTACCAGCCACAGCAGTAAACACAGATTTAGCTGAATATAAATTGTAGGCCTATTATTTAGGCGCTGGATGACAGGTATACGTTTACGGACAGAATTAGACTTGGAGATGCATGGTAGCGTTTGAAGTTATTGAGAATGACCCTATCCGCACCTTCAATCTAATATACCCTTTTATGGATAGATTTAAACTTGGCCTGATACTGCAGAAACCACTGATTTAGGTAATTGCTAATTTGGGAATTGTATTTTAACCCAGAACAAAAACTGTGCTTTGACGGACACTAAATAACTTTACCAGCCACAGCAGTAAACACAGATTTAGCTGAATATAAATTGTAGGCCTATTATTTAGGCGCTGGATGACAGGTATACGTTTACGGACAGAATTAGACTTGGAGATGCATGGTAGCGTTTTAAGTTATTGAGAATGACCCTATCCGCACCTTCAATCTAATATACCCTTTTATGGATAGATTTAAACTTGGCCTGATACAGCAGAAACCACTGATTTAGGTAATTGCTAATTTGGGAATTGTATTTTAACCCAGAACAAAAACTGTGCTTTGACGGACACTAAATAACTTTACCAGCCACAGCAGTAAACACAGATTTAGCTGAATATAAATTGTAGGCCTATTATTTAGGCGCTGGATGACAGGTATACGTTTACGGACAGAATTAGACTTGGAGATGCACGGTAGCATTTGAAGTTATTGAGAATGTAATATACCTTCAATGTAATATACCCTTTTATGGATAGATTTAAACTTGGCCTGCTACAGCAGAAACCACTGATTTAGGGAATTGCTAATTTGGGAATTGTATTTTAACCCAGAACAAAAACTGTGCTTTGACGGACACTAAATAACTTTACCAGCCACAGCAGTAAACACAGATTTAGATGAATATAAATTGTAGGCCTATTATTTAGGCGCTGGATGACATGTATACGTTTACGGACAGAATTAGACTTGGAGATGCATGGTAGTGTTTGAAGTTATTGAGAATGACCCTATCCGCACCTTCAATCTAATATACCCTTTTATGGATAGATTTAAACTTGGCCTGATACAGCAGAAACCACTGATTTAGGTAATTGCTAATTTGGGAATTGTATTTTAACCCAGAACAAAAACTGTGCTTTGACGGACACTAAATAACTTTACCAGCCACAGCAGTAAACACAGATTTAGCTGAATATAAATTGTAGGCCTATTATTTAGGTGCTGGATGACAGGTATACGTTTACGGACAGAATTAGACTTGGAGATGCACGGTAGCATTTGAAGTTATTGAGAATGTAATATACCTTCAATGTAATATACCCTTTTATGGATAGATTTAAACTTGGCCTGCTACAGCAGAAACCACTGATTTAGGGAATTGCTAATTTGGGAATTGTATTTCAACCCAGAAAAAAATATATCCTTTGCCAGACAGCAGACAATATTACAATTGGCTAGCCACAGCTGAAACACCAGATTTAGGGTACTGCTATTTTGGCAACTTTAATTTCAGGAAAAATTTGATTCGCCACAAATACAAATTTCCTCACCTCACCCATTTGCTCATGGAGAGGCCATTGCAGCCTTTTTGAATGAAGAAAACACGCAATGACATCATCACAGAGTGTCATCAGTACATATGAGATTGCCACAACAGCCTCTCTGTGAGCAAATGAATGAGGCGAGTTAGTATTTTTTTAAATCTTTGATTAACTCCCCAAAGGCCTGAATGTGACTGTCAGATGCAGCGATCAGGGTGGAACACAGAATCTGCCGGGCTCAATGAAATGCTATTCATGACAAAGTAATTCGTAACAAATCAAATTTCTTTGTGAACTTTGGCGAAGCAGCTAAATCAAATTTTCTAATAACTTCGCTGATCTCTAACCATAACACCTTGCAGGATGCTGCTACATGTTTGTGTTCTTTTTTTTTCAGAATAGATGTCTATGACAGTTAAGATACTCACTGGTTATTCTATGTATTTTGAGAACAGAAAGCAGTCTATTCAGTTGTGGTATGGACATTTTTAAATCAAGATGACATTTAAAAGTCTCAAGCTACAGTTGGCATCATCAAATATGACATTTTTAAAAGTTACTGTGCACCATTTGTATCCTGTCACCACATGGTGAGCTATTATTTGTTCAGGCTTTCTAATTGATTGTAAGTGGCTCCCAAATCTACTGCTTAATAATAATTGTAATTATAATAATCTTTATTTATATAGCACCACTATATTCCACAGTACCTTACAATTCAGAGGGTACATATACAAACCAAAAGAGAAACAGAATTACAGGTTAATATGCAATTAAAAACAAGGAATGAGTGCCCTACTCATAAAAGCTTACAATCTAATAAGAAATGGAGAGATTGTTTTCTAAAGTGGTTAAGCCCCTACAGAGCTGCATGAACTAGATTATTGAATGTGGGGATTAGTGTTGGATGAAGGTGTTTGGTTCTAAAGAATTAGGGATGGGGGTGCTGCATATGGGGAAGAGTCAGTTTAGTGAACATGACAAGCCTGCCTAAAAAGATGAATAGAAATTAACTGGGGCAGTGCACTCCAGAGAGCTGGTGCAGCTTGAGAAAAGTCTTGAACATGGGAATGAGAGGCTTGAATTATGGAGGATGTTAGTCTTTGGCAGAGCAGAGAATGCGAGTAGGTTGATAGACAGAAATTAAAGAGAGAATATGCTGGGAGATGCAGCACTGTGGAAAGCTTTGTGAGTGAGAGTGAAAAGTTTAAACTGTACTCTATGATGTATGAGCAACCAGTGAAGTGACTGGCACAGGATAGAAGCATCAGTACAGTAGTTGGACAAAAAGATGAGCCTGGTTACAGCATTTAGGACAGACAAAATGGGGGAGAGCTTAGTTAGGGATAGACGATTAGTAATCAGTTACAGTAGTCATGATAATGAGTCAAAGCAGCAACAAACCTTTTGGCCATTTTCATCTTGAGAAAAGGGTGGATACTGGAGATGTTCTTGAGCTGCTGATGACATGAGTGAGCCAGTGATTGAATATACAAAGGAAAGGTCTGAGTCAAAAATAATTCAGAGAGATGGTGTGCTGCCTAGGAGTTAAGATAGTACCAAAGATGGAAATTGAAATATCAGGTTTAGGTAGGTCAGTATTAGTAGATTGGAGAAAGACAAGGAGTTCAGTTTTTGAAAGATTCTGTTGCAGGTGAAGAGAGGACATGATTTTATACAGCTACCAGACAATCACTGGTGTTTTGTAGTACTGCTGGAGTGATATATTATAAATGGTACTGGAAACCAGTTCTGGTGATGGTCTGTCAAGGGCTGCATAGAGAGAAAATAAGAGAGGAACTACACTGCGTGCAGAATTATTAGGCAAATGAGTATTTTGACCACATCATCCTCTTTATGCATGTTGTCTTACTCCAAGCTGTATAGGCTCGAAAGCCTACTACCAATTAAGCATATTAGGTGATGTGCATCTCTGTAATGAGAAGGGGTGTGGTCTAATGACATCAACACCCTATATTAGGTGTGCATAATTATTAGGCAACTTCCTTTCCTTTGGCAAAATGGGTCAAAAGAAGGACTTGACAGGCTCAGAAAAGTCAAAAATAGTGAGATATCTTGCAGAGGGATGCAGCACTCTTAAAATTGCAAAGCTTCTGAAGCGTGATCATCGAACAATCAAGCGTTTCATTCAAAATAGTCAACAGGGTCGCAAGAAGCGTGTGGAAAAACCAAGGCGCAAAATAACTGCCCATGAACTGAGAAAAGTCAAGCGTGCAGCTGCCAAGATGCCACTTGCCACCAGTTTGGCCATATTTCAGAGCTGCAACATCACTGGAGTGCCCAAAAGCACAAGGTGTGCAATACTCAGAGACATGGCCAAGGTAAGAAAGGCTGAAAGACGACCACCAATGAACAAGACACACAAGCTGAAACGTCAAGACTGGGCCAAGAAATATCTCAAGACTGATTTTTCTAAGGTTTTATGGACTGATGAAATGAGAGTGAGTCTTGATGGGCCAGATGGATGGGCCCGTGGCTGGATTGGTAAAGGGCAGAGAGCTCCAGTCCGACTCAGACGCCAGCAAGGTGGTGGTGGAGTACTGGTTTGGGCTGGTATCATCAAAGATGAGCTTGTGGGGCCTTTTCGGGTTGAGGATGGAGTCAAGCTCAACTCCCAGTCCTACTGCCAGTTTCTGGAAGACACCTTCTTCAAGCAGTGGTACAGGAAGAAGTCTGCATCCTTCAAGAAAAACATGATTTTCATGCAGGACAATGCTCCATCACACGCGTCCAAGTACTCCACAGCGTGGCTGGCAAGAAAGGGTATAAAAGAAGAAAATCTAATGACATGGCCTCCTTGTTCACCTGATCTGAACCCCATTGAGAACCTGTGGTCCATCATCAAATGTGAGATTTACAAGGAGGGAAAACAGTACACCTCTCTGAACAGTGTCTGGGAGGCTGTGGTTGCTGCTGCACGCAATGTTGATAGTGAACAGATCAAAACACTGACAGAATCCATGGATGGCAGGCTTTTGAGTGTCCTTGCAAAGAAAGGTGGCTATATTGGTCACTGATTTGTTTTTGTTTTGTTTTTGAATGTCAGAAATGTATATTTGTGAATGTTGAGATGTTATATTGGTTTCACTGGTAAAAATAAATAATTGAAATGGGTATATATTTGTTTTTTGTTAAGTTGCCTAATAATTATGCACAGTAATAGTCACCTGCACACACAGATATCCCCCTAAAATAGCTAAAACTAAAAACAAACTAAAAACTACTTCCAAAAATATTCAGCTTTGATATTAATGAGTTTTTTGGGTTCATTGAGAACATGGTTGTTGTTCAATAATAAAATTAATCCTCAAAAATACAACTTGCCTAATAATTCTGCACTCCCTGTAGGACTGAACCCTGAAGAACTCCAACAGCAAAAGGAATAGGAGAAGAAGTAGAGCCAGCAAATGATACATTGAAAAAGTGTTTCAAGAGATAGGAAGATAACCAAAAGAAAGCAGTGTCCTTGAGTTCAATAGAAGGGAGCATAGTAAGGATAAGTTTGTGGTCTACAGTGTCAAATGCAACAGAGAGATGAAGAAGAATGAGTAGAGTAGTTGTCATTTCTTTTCACTTTCAGAAGATCATTTTACACTTTGGTAAGTGCAGTTTCTGTCATGTGTAAAGTGCAAAAGGCATTTGTAAGGGGTCAAAGAGAGAGCAGAGAGGTAACTTATTAGAGTAGACCAGACATTCCAGGACTTTAGAGATGAAGGGGAGATTAGAGACAGGTCAGTAGTTAGCAGCACAGGTCAGGTCAAGGAATGTTATTAATTATTTTTTTTGTAGTAGGGTTATAACAGGATGTTCTGAAAGAGGGAAAGATTACAGAAGAGACAGAGAGGTTAAATATTGTAGTTAGGGCTCTTTCACACTTGCATTGTCCGGATCCGTCGTGCACTCCATTTGCCGGAGGTGCCCGCCAGATCCGTAACAACGCAAGTGAACTGAAAGCATTTGAAGACGGATCCGTCTTCAAAATGCGTTCAGTGTTACTATGGCACCCAGGACGCTATTAAAGTCCTGGCTGCCATAGTAGTAGTGGGGAGCGGGGGAGCAGTATACTTACTGTCCGTGCGGCTCCCGGGGCGATCCAGAATGACGTCAGAGCGCCCCATGCGCATTGATCACATGATCCATGCGATCACGTCATCCATGCGTGTGTGGCACCCTGACGTCATTCTGGAGCGCCCCGGGAGCCGCACGGACTGTAAGTATACTGCTCCCCCGCTCCCCACTACTACTATGGCACCCAGGACTTTAATAGCGTCCTGGGTGCCATAGTAACCATTCAGAAAAAGCTAAACTTCGTTTAAACGACGTTTAGCTTAAGGCCGGATCCGGATTAATGCCTTTCAATGGGCATTAATTCCGGATCCGGCCTTGCGGCAAGTGTTCCGGATTTTTGACCGGAGCAAAAAGCTCAGCATGCTGCGGTATTTTCTCCGGCCAAAAAACGTTCCGTTCCGGAACTGAAGACATCCTGATGCATCCTGAACGGATTTCTCTCCATTCAGAATGCATGGGGATAATCCTGATCAGGATTCTTCCGGCATAGAGCCCTGACGACGGAACTCTATGCCGGAAGAAAAGAACGCAAGTGTGAAAGGGCCCTTAGTTGACTAATGACAGCCAGGGAGAGCGACTGGAGGAGGTGTGAGGGAATAGGATCACTACTGTAGTTGGTCAAGAAAAAGAGAGGGTTTGGAGACTTCTTCTTCTGTTATAGGGCCAAATGAGGAGAGAGAACAAATGGAAGTGTTGGAGGGAGAAGATTCAAAGCAAGTTGGTGATTGGGAGATTATTTCCTTCCAGATGTTATCAATCTTTGAAGTAAGTGGCCAGGTCTTCAGCACAGAGGTCAGTTATGGACACATGCACTTTAGGGGTGAGGAGGGTGGGAAAAGTATCTAGGAGTTATTTGGGCTTATTTGAAAGTGAGGACATGAGAGGAGTGAAGTACGCTTGTTTGGAAAAGTGAAGGGAAGAATTATAATTTCTAAACATAAATTTATAATGGAAAAAATCTGCTAATATTTGTGATTCCCCCCACCATAAACGTTCGGCACACCTAGAGCACAGCTAAAGAATACATGCTTCAGGTGTGTGCCAAGGTTGCCACGGTCTGTGCCCGGAAGGTTGGAGGGTAATGGGAACTGCTTCATCCAGGTTGGTTTTGGGGGTATGACAGTAATGATTGCAGCCAGTTCCAGAAAAGAGTGCGCAGAGATTGGAGATAGTGATAACTGTAAGGTGTACATAAGTTGCTTGGGGTTAATGGTGTGTAGGTTTCTATACTGTATGTGTGAAAGGTCGGAAAGTCATGAGAGGAATGAGAGATCTTTATACTGAAATAAAGGAAAAAAGATTGTGGTCAGAAAGCAGGAAGGATGAGTTTCTAAAGTCAGAAACTGAGCAAAGGCAGAAGAAGACTAAGTCAAGCTTAATGCCATCTTTGTGTGTAGCAGAGGAATTAAAATGTGAGGCCTAGAGAGGAGGTTATAGCAGGACAGTGAGAGGCTGATGATCAGAATAGATCGTCAATGGGGCTGTTACAATCACCAATAGTCTCTTGTACAAAAGAGAATGAGGAAGCCAAGCAGCAGAGTGATTCAGGGACCAGAGGGGTGAGCTTGGGGGACAACAGACAATAGCAACTCCCAAAGGGAATGGGCAGAAGTCTTATGGTATGGACCTCAAAAGAGGGGAATGTGAGTGAGGGTACAGGGGAATGACATGAAATATGCTCTGTAGAGAAAGTAGTATACCTACTCTTCTACCATGCCTTTTCTTCAGGTCTAGAGGTATGGGAAAAATCTATCCCATCTGCAGGGGATACTGTGTCAGAATGCTGAAGCCAAATTTCCATGAGGGCCAGCAAACAGAATTTGAAAGGAAGAAGTCATGGATAATGGGGAGTTTGTTGCACACTGACCGAGAGTGTCAGAAAACACAGTTAAAAGAGACAGGTGTGGCAGATAAGAAATTGAGATTAAGAGAACAAACCGTACCAGGGTTTGGTGAGATTTCACCTGGAGCTAATAGCAGGAGAATGAAAAGAGACAGAAGATGGTGGATGATTTGTGAGTAGTATGTTTACTGTGCTGCACTATTGACAAATATGGGTCAAGGTGATGTAAGAAAGTAAAAAATGTACTGTACATAGGTGAAGGAAATAGGGAGGGACTGATGTAGATAGAAGGAACAAATGGCGAAAGTTGTCGACGAGTTTAAAGGTAAAAAGCATCAGCAATGAAGACAGAAGTTGCTGTGAACAACTTTGTTTGTGTAGCTCACATCACATGCCTGTCACACTGCCATTATTAACTACAAGGCAGTTAACAAGATGTCCTTTAGAAAAGATGGCATTTTGACTCGTGTTACACTATGTCTAGATCTATAGGGATGTAATGTAGCAGGCTGGTTTTAAATCTGTAAGGAAACAGATGGGCGCACCATAGGGTAATTCTGTGGGTATATAATGGTGAACAAAAAGAATTGGCAAGGCTCACCTTGTGTGGTTGTGCGGATATAGGCACAACACTATTGTAGGTATTTTCAAACAAGCCTGGACATCTGGATATGGCGGTCTGCAGCCTCGGGACCACGAGGGATCTTCAAAAGGAGAAGCCTGGAGCCCCCAAGAAGATAGTAGTGCAAGAAAACAAAACACGTCCCACGGAGCGAATTACCGTCAGCCAGTCACCAGGGTCAAGAAGGAATCTTTTATTGCAGCGATACAACGCGTTTCGGGGAATCACTCCCCTTCATCAGGTACAAGGAAGCTGCACAAGTCTTGTGCAGCTTCCTTGTACCTGATGAAGGGGAGTGATTCCCCGAAACGCGTTGTATCGCTGCAATAAAAGATTCCTTCTTGACCCTGGTGACTGGCTGACGGTAATTCGCGCCGTGGGACGTTTTTTGTTTTCTTAGATCTATAGGGAACAGTGGAGCTTAGGGGTAATTTTGCTCATTAACCTATTAATCAATTCAACATAACACATAAGTAGGGTTGAGCGAGTGTTTGGTACGGGTTCGCAGTGTTCGGCCGAACTTCAGGTCAAAGTTCGGGTTCGGGACCCGAACTTCACCCGAACTTCACCCGAACTTCACCCCGAACCCGGACCCCATTTAAGTCAATGGGAACCCGAACTTCACTTTATTATTTTCCGTTATAACATGGTTATAATGGAAAATAATAGCATTCTTAAAACAGAATGCTAAAAAAAATGTTTTAAGAATGCTATTATTTTCCGTTATAACCATGTTATAATGGAAAATAATAAAATCACCCGAACACCGAACCTGAACCCGAACTTTAGTGAAAAAGTCCGGGTTCGGGTCCAGATACCTGAACTCCCAAAGTTCGGTACGAACCCATTATTTCCTGGCTGCAGAGAGCCTGTAAAGTGGAATAGAACACTGTGTCTTGTAGTAACACGCATAGGGAGTCTGCTATAGTAGTGAAACAATACTGTGAGTCAGTATGACATGCAGATGACAGGTGTCCCTCTTAGAATCACTTCACACTTCACTCATTTGGTCAATTACGGGGCCAAAACTGACCAAATAACTCAGGTGTGAACTCAGCCTTACAGATCAATGTTAGCACCAGGTATAAAGAACCATGCAGAGGCCAAAGATCCTACTATAGACTGAAAGGGTGCACTCCTTTTACACCATCGTCAGCTGATTCCACATAGATGTCTACAGAATCTGTTCTATTAAACGCTTATACAAGTAGAGCCCCCCTGACAGAGTGGAAAGGGTGTCAGCGGTAAGTTTGTGTTGACGTTACTTATTATTTTGCCCTTCCTCTGATCTGTCAGAACAATAACCCCCAAAAAACTGATCCTATCTGTTGAGCATCTGCCTTCACTCAGTCAGCATTTGGTCAGTAATCCATCAGTATAGCTAATGCCCAAAAAAACAGGAGTGGATCCAAAACAGAGATTACACGTGAATAGAATCTATGCATGTCTTCTCTGTTTTGTACAAACTTCTGCTTTTGGATACCAAATCATAAGCCAATTCTAATGCAAAATAGGGACCATGTCATACAGGCCTTACAGCTGATACATAGACAGGATCGGTTGTGGGTCTCATTTTTCCTTCCTTCTGACAGATCAGAAGAAGGGTCAAATAAATGATTATGTCAACCAGGCCAAAAAGGCTAAATAGTGGCCCATTCATAGAGTGGGGAGGGTGGGAACAGCATGACAAGTCCACAGAGTGGCCAAGTGACAGAGTGGTGAGAAAGCATTAGCATGAGGACACCACAGAGTGGCCCAATGACATAGTGGTGAGGTGGCAGAAGCATGAGGAGTACACAGAGTGGCCCAGTGACATAGTGTTAAGGTGGCAGCAGCATGAAGAAACCACAGAGTGGCCCAGTAACATAGTAATGATGTGGCAGCAGCATGTGGAGACCACAGAGTGGTAAGGTGGCAGCAGCATGAGAAAACCACAGAGTGGTGATATGGCAGCAGCATGAGGAGACCACAGAGTGGCCCAGAGACATAGTAATGAGGTGGCAGCAGCTTTTGGCGACCACAAAGTAGTGATGTGGCAGCAGCATGAGGAGACCACAGAGTGGCCCAGTGACATAGTGTTAAGGTGGCAGCAGCATGAGGAGACAAAGAATGGACCTGTGACATAGTGATGAGGTGGCAGCAGCATGAGGAGACCAGAGAGTAGCCCACTGACATAGTGGTGAGCTGGCAGAAGCATGAGGAGACCACAGAGTGGTGAGGTGGCAGCAGCATAAGGAGACCACAGAGTGGTAAGGTGAAAATAGCATGAGGAGACCACAGAGTTTTGATGTGGCAGCAGCATGAGGAGACCACAGAGTGGTCCAGGTACATAGTGTTGAGTTGGTAACAGTATAAGGAGATAAACAGAGTGGCCCAGTGACATAGTGGTGAGGTGGCAGCAGCATGAGGAGACCACAGAGTCGCCCAATCACATAGTGTTAAGGTGTCAGCAGCATAAGGAGACCTCAGAGTAGACCAGTGACATAGTGTTGATGTGGCAGCAGCATGAGGAGACCAAAGAATGGACCTGTGACATAGTCGTGAGGTGGCAGCAGCATGAGGAGACCACAGAGTAGCCCACTGACATAGTGGTGAGCTGGCAGCAGCATGAGGAGACCACAGAGTGGTGAGGTGGCAGCAGCATGAGGAGACCACAGAGTGGTAAGGTGGAAGCAGCATGAGGAGACCACAGAGTGGTCCAGTGACATAGTGTTGAGTTGGCAGCAGTATAAGGAAACCACAGAGTGGCCCAGTGACATAGTGGTGAGCTGGCAGCAGCATGAGGAGACCACAGAGTTGTGAGGTGGCAGCAGCATAAAGAGACCACAGAGTGGCCCAGTGTCATAGTGGTGAAGTGGCAGCAGCATGAGGAGACCACATTGTGGTCCAGTGACATAGTTTTGAGGTGGCAGCAGGATGAGGAGACCCAAAAGTGCCCCAGTGATATAGTGGTGCGGTGGCAGCAGCATGATTTAGAAAGCATATTATAGTGGATTTGTATTGTGCAGCATTGTGACTGGTGAGCGGTTCTGCAGCGATACTACAACTACAAAGAGTGACAAACGCAATTAGAGGTGGCAGCAGCATCAGGAGACAACAAAGTGGCCCAGTAACATAGTGGTGAGGTGGTAGCAGCCTGAGGAGACCACAGAGTGGCCCAGTGACATAGTGGTGAGCTGGCAGTAGCATAAGGAGACAATACAGTGGTGAGGTGGCAGCAGCAAGAGGAGACCCAATAGTGGCCAAGTGACATAGTGGTGAGCTGGCAGAAGCATGAGCAGACCACAGAGTGGTGAGGTGGCATCAGCATGAGGAGACCACAGAGTGGCCCATTGACATAGTGGTGAGGTGGCTGCAGCATGAGGAGACCACATGGTGGTTCAGTGAAATAATGTTGAGGTGGCAGCAGCATGTGGAGACCGAAGAGTGGTGAGGTGACAGCTAGAGATGGCCTTGCGGTTCGTCCGGCGGTCGTTTCGCGGCGAACTTTGCTCGTTCGCTGTTCGCCGAACATGTGAACATATGGCGATATTCGCGCCCGCCATATTCTTTTACATTGTGAAGAACTTTGACCCATGACACATCCATCAGGTGGTACAGGACAGCCAATTGAGACATTTCAGCACATGGACATACCCCCTACCTTATAAATAGACCTGATCTGGCTGCCATTTTACATTCTGTCTTTTTTCAGTGTAGGGAGAGGTTGCTGTGTGGAGCAGGAGACTGTTAGTGACACAAATCGCTAGCTAATAGGTCCACAAAAGTCCTTTTAAGGACTGGTATAGGTGTACTATTGTTTGGTGTGCAGTATATAGAGGTATAATACACTTATAATATACTTTCTAATATAGAAAGCATATTATAGTGGATTTGTATTGTGCAGCATTGTGACTGGTGAGCGGTTCTGCAGCAATACTACAACTACAAAGAGTGACAAATGCAATAAGAAAAAAGTATTCTAACTGGTGTGATAGACCAGTGGCCCCACAAAACGACAGATTGAAGCGGGTTATATAACAATATACTTTCATAATAGTGTATTTGGGTACTGCAGAAATTTTGCCTCTTTTGCTGCGTTCCCTCTGCTACACACAGTGACAAACGTTACTGGAAAAAAGTTTTATAACTGGTGTGATAGACCAGTGGCCCCCCAAAACGACAGATTGCAGCGGGATGTTATATACCAATATACTTTCATAATATTGTATTTGGGTACTGCAGAAATGTTGCCTGTTTTGCTGCGTTCCCTCTGCTACACACAGTGACAAACGGTACTGGAAAAAAAGTATTACAACTGGTGTGATAGACCAGTGGCCCCCCAAAATGACAGATTGACGCGGGGTGTTATATAACAATATACTTTCATAATAGTGTATTTGGGTACTGCAGAAATGTTGCCTCTTTTGCTGCGTTACCTCTGCTACACACAATGACAAACGGTACTGGAAAAAAGTATTCTAACTGGTGTGATAGACCAGTGGCCCCCCCAAAACAACAGAATGAAGCGGGGTGTTATATAACTTCTTCCACATACACTGCGCTTCTCTAGAGACTTTTGTCACAGGGTCATTTAAAAAATGACAGGCAGAGGAAGAGGCAGGCCCTTCCGCAGGGGTGGTAGGGGTAGGGCAGGAGCACCTGGCCGGAGCAAAAGTAGGAAGTTGCAGAAGGTGCGTTCGATTAAGTCAAAGGACTCACCAGACTTGGTTGAGTGGCTAACTCAGCCTTCCGCTTCTGCACCCGCCTGATCCTCTCTACCTGCACCCTCTTCACTCTCTGCTGTGTGCACCCCTAAAGACACCACCACCAACACCACCATGTATCCTCCGCTTGAGTCACAGGAATTATTTTCCGATCCATCGCAAGACATTTCCGATGCGCAGCCATTCTTGGCATCGGATCAGGAAGAGCAGGTAGCAACGGCCGCCACTCAGCAGTCTGACGACAGTACCCAGATCAGCCCAAGGAGGTTGGTCCCCTGTTGCTGCCTACTCCGAGATCTCTAATGTTAGTGGTGGGGAAGGTGACGTCGATGATGACATGTCTATGGACATCACATGGGTGCCCACAAAAGAGGAAGAGGAGGGGAGTTCAGAGGGAGAGATGGACCAGCAGATAGGGAGGAGAGGCAGGCAGAACTTACATTGCACAAGAGGGACAAACCAGATTGCTAATGTATCAGAAGTGAGCCATGAACCATGTACGGTCACATCTGGCGCTCCCAGGATGCCGGCACATGGCTGCACAGTGTGGTCTTTTTTTAAAGTGTCCGCTGCTGACAATAGTGTTGCCATCTGCAGCCTTTGCAGTCAACGCATAAGTCGCGGTAAGCCCAACACTCACCTAGTGACGACCACCTTAATAAGGCACCTGGCCTCCCATCACCAAGCCCAGTGGGAGCAACGCTGTCAGAACCCAGAAAGCCACACTCCAGTCTCTCACCGTCCAGCCTCTTCTTTTTCTCCTCTCTACTCCCAATTGTCCTCCACTCCACCTTCCATCATGCCGTCCTCACGTTTTTCTGGAAAAAGGCAGGATTCCGTCGCCCAAATGTTCGAGCATAAAAAATTGATGACGCCCTCTTGCCCAACGGTTGACTGCTGGCCTGTCGGAACTGATAGCCCGCCAACTACTGCCATATAAACTGGTGGACTCTGAGACCTTTCGAAAATTTATGGCCATTCGAACACCGCAATGGAAGGTCCCAGGAAGGAAATATTTCTCCCAGAAGGGCATCTTAGAACTATATGGCCACGTTCAGCAGCAATTGAATGTATCTCTGGCACACAGTATCGGTGCTAAGATACGTCTGACCACAGACACGTGGTCTAGCAAACACGGGCAGGGAAGGTATATAACTTTTAGTGCTCACTGGGTGAACCTTCTGACGGCCGTCAAGCATGTAACCCGTGGCACCTGTGAAGATTTGGTTTTACCGCCATGGATTGCATGCAGGCCTGCCTCTTCTTCTCCTCCTCCTCCTACTCCATCCTCCCTCTCCTCCTCGGCTGACTCCTCCTTTTCCGCTGCTATGGTCTCTTCTGCTGCGCCTCCCAAGATCCAAAGAACCTATTCGACATGCCAGGTGAGACGTTGCCATGCTGAGCTGCGTCTGGTGTGCCTGGAAGCCAAGAGCCACACTGGTCCTGCACTCCTTTCAGCTTTGCATTCACAGGCAGATCAGTGGCTAACACCGCTCAATTTGACAGTTGGTAAAGTAGTGTGCGACAACGGTGCCAATCTGCTGAGCATGTTGAAACAGGACAGAATTACACACATGCCGTGCATGGCACATGTCCTGAACTTGGTCGTGAAGCGATTCATTGTCAAATACCCTGGGGTCCAGGACGTCTTGCGGCAGGCCAGGAAAATCTCGTGCCATTTCAGAAGATCTTACACGGCCATGGCTCGCCTTGCTGACATTCAGTGGCGACACAACCTGCCCGTCAGACATCTTATTTGTGACTGCCCGACGCAATGGAACTCAACCTTGTATATGCTCTGCTGCTCCAGCAGAAACGTGCAGTTAACGAATACCTATACGAACTCTGCGGTAGGACAAGTTCTGGGGAGCTTGTTTTTTTTTTTGCCCCGCGCCAGTGGCTGCTCATGCGTGATGCATACAGACTTCTGCGGCCATTTGATGAGATCACCAAACTGGTCAGTCGCAGCCAGGGCGCCATCAGTGACATCAGACCTTACGCCTTCTTTCTGGAGCGTGCATTGCGTCGTGTCATTGATCAAGCCATCGAGGAGGAGGAAGATGAGGAAGTCGCAATGCTGTATTAATTCCCAAGGGGGGCTACTCCATCTGAGACAAGTCAACAACAGGAGTCTAAAGAGGAGTCAGAGGAGGATGGTGCCGAGGTGGATGAGGAGGAGCAAGAAAAGCATGCTTTCTGGGATCCCTGGTGTTGTCCATGGATGGGGGGAGAACAAGGATGACATTATCCTGGATGATGAGAAGGAGCCAGGCCACTACACCGCTTCCAGTTTAGTGCAAATGGGGGCCTTCGTGCCCCAGTGTTTTAAGAGGGACCCCCATATAAAAAGCATAAAGGACAAGGACCAGTACTGGGTGGCAACGTACTTAGACCCCCGGTAAAAACAAAAAATGGCGGAAATGTTACCACCATCATAGAGGGCTGTCAGAATGCAGCACTTCCAGGCCTTGCTTCGAGAAATGCTGCATTCTGCTTTTGCGTTCGCTGGCAGAGGAATTTCCACTCACAGAGAAACAGTTGCAGGTACCAATCCAACAGCACCTGCAAGAAGAGGGCGGTTTGAAGATGTGTTGGTCACTTCTGATATGAAATCATTCTTTCAGCCGACAGCTGTCCTACGGATCCAGCATCAGGGAACGCCTAGACCGACAGGTGTCCACTACATCGGGATAACGGCCGATGTGGACGCTCTGAGAAGTGATGAACCTCTGGACTACTGGGTGGGCAGGCTTGACCTCTGGCCAGAGCTTGCCCAGTTTGCAATGGAACTATTGGCTTGCCCCTCGTCCAGTGTCCTGTCCGAAAGGACGTTCAGTGCAGCAGGGGGGATCATGACCGATAAGCGCACTCGCCTAGCTCACGACAGTGTTGACTACCTCACATTTCTAAAAATTAATGAGGCATGGATCTCTGAGGAATTCAACACATGTGACCAGTAGACCATGTTTGATTCAAATTCCTCATGACAGCCCACAAATATCCGCCACCACCCATAACAATTCATGGTCCCTGTCTTAGGTAAATATAACGGCATAAACGGCCTATTATGTCTGTTGAATGCCTAATTTTTGGGGCCTGTAGTGGCCGACAATTACTTCGTTATCTTGTGAATGCCTAATGTACCTCCAGCCACAGAATACAAAGTTCTTTGCTGTCAGGTGAACGCCTGTTGGCTAATTTTTGAGGCCTGTACTGGCCGACACTTACTTATTTATCCTGTGAATGCCTAATTTTTCTGACTGGAATTGAAAATTAATGGGTATGTAAATGTTCCGTCAAATTGTGGAACGGATGCGGACCCATTTTACAGACGTGTGAATGGACCCTATATGTATTTGACATGTATTTACCGGCTGCTGTCAGTTCTGGCTGATTTAGGCCGAGTTATTACACTAAAACAGAGCAATATTGCAAAAAACAAAATACACGTTATAACTGTATAAACTATTTATATAACTTATTAGAAAAAATAAATAAAAATTTTGGGCAACTTTTCCAATAGCAGGAGCATCTCCTGCACCCCCTTCATGGCCTGGCGTTGCCTCTCCTCCATGGCCTTCATACGCTCCTGAATGGCCCGCATATTGTGGCGGTGCTCCTTCTGCATTTTGGCCAATTTGGCCTTCAATGTCTTCAGTACTATTTGAAAAAATATATATATGAACATTATTTGCAATACTTAAATCTTTAAACCTTTATTTTGTGGTGCATCTGACTTTATGATCGCTTGCTATTACACCTTTTTGTGTATAAAAGTTGTCCAAAAAAGTGCCTTTTTGGAGAGTTTAAAATTTTTGTTTTGAAAGGTGTCCACCTGAGGGGTTAGTTGGTATACTATTTTTATACAGCTGGTTGTTACAGATGCTGCAAGACCTAATATGTTTCCTTATTTTTTTAGTTATTTCTGTTTTACACCATAAAAGCATTGTTGAACCAAAAGCAATTCATGTTTTACTGTCTCCATAGTTTGAGAGCCATATTATTGTTTTTATTTGGAAATTGTCTAATGTTAGGGTCTAATTTTTGGCAGAATGAAATGACCGATTGTTACTATTTTGGGGGGCATATGCCTTTTTTGATAGCTTGGTGTTGCAAGTTTTTATTGTTTTTATTTTTTTATTTTTTTATTTTTACAGTGTTCACCTGAGGGGTTAGATCATAGGATATTTTTTTAGAGACGGTCGATATGTACACGGCGGTACAAAATATGTCTGTTTGTCTATTTTTCACCTTTTATTAAAAAAAATTTTAATTTAAAGTCTTTATATACATTGACGATTTAAATCTCAATAGGTTAGTTAGTGATATTTATGATAAATATATAGTTTATTAGTTAGTGATATTTCAGTACAGTATAATTTTATTTTGTTTGTTAGTTAGTGATAGTTCTATAGAGTTTAATATTATTTATTTGTTAAGTTAATGGTTTTAATGTAGACTAAAGAGATATTGTCCAGTGTTCTTTTTTGTATTGCTATAGTGTATGTTGTCCCTTCATTGTTGGCCCTTTAATGTTTATGTACATGTTATGGATACATAATCATTATGCTATGTGCACATATTTACCCTCCTGGCGGGGGCTGGTGATCGCCTCCTCTTCCTCCGAGTCCTGAGATGGGGCGGTGCTGGAGGGTCCAGCACTTTGTACCTCCACCTCCTTCACTTCTCCCACATCTGGTGGGGGTGGTTCAATAGGCTGGGAGGGTCCGGCCTCCTCCTGCTCTTTCTCCTCTTCGTCCTCAACCTCCACGGCCTCCGCCGATCGCCTTCTCCGTATGGAGGGAATAAGAACTTGTGTGATCACAGAATGTTCATATTTTAGATAAACAACTCCGAAATCTTAACAACATTAGACATAAAGAAATTCCAATATGGAGGGATCTATATATAATTGCAGTGGCTGCCAGCTTTATGACGCATAACTCAATAAAAAATGAACAGCATGCAAAAAGACATCCCCTCCACAGTGTCTTGACGAAACAATAGGGCGAGAGGAGACCCATGTGATGGGATTATCTCCTGAGTGTATCATAGGATGATCTACTTCTCTACACCAGAGTCAGCTACTTTTTAATCCCATCACTAACACAATAGAACAAAGGGACAAATAAACTAACACATTCATTGGGAATCTCAGAGCAGAGTTAACCCTTATTACATTTATGGATTCACACCATGCAACTTTAATGAGGAATAGGAAAGATGTGGCCTATAAACTCAACCAAAAAGTCATGGTTTATAGTTTCCTCTAACCTAAATTGGTCAGAGTGGGGGTCTCAGCAGTGAAGAGAAGTCCTGGGAAGAGGCTGAGGTGAGATCTCCTACATGAGGACAGGTAAGTGAAGATTACTCAGTGTGAGAGGCAGAGCAATGTTGGGAGTTGTAGTTATTTAACTGGGACTGTATGTTAGGACTGAAGGGAGGGAAGTTATTTCCATGGGGCAGTGAGGTGGAGTGATGTTAACGGGGTTCTGCAGTTTTTTTAAACCAATGATCTATCCTTTGGATAGATCATCAGCATCTGGTCGGCGGGGGTCCGACACCCGGGACTCCTGCCGATCAGCTGTTTGAGAAGGCAGCAACATACAGTCCCTTGTAAATAAAATGACCCTATCCCAGCCACTTCCAAATTTCAGTCCCATGTAATTAAAGGGGTTCTGCAGTTTTTTTAAACTGATGATCTATCCTCTGGATAGATCATCAGCATCTGATCGGCGAGGGTCAGACACCCGGGACCCCTGCTGATCAGCTGTTTGAGAAGGCAGCGGAGCTGGCATTAGCGCTGCGGCCTTCTCGCTGTTTACCGCAGGCCCAGTGAAGTCACGACTAGTATAAATGGCCTGGGCGGGGCTAAGCTTTGTTCACTTGAATGGAGCTTAGCCGTGCCCAGGCCAGTGATATTAGTCGTGACGTCACTGGGCCTGCGGTAAACAGCGAGAAGGCCGCAGCGCTAATGCCAGCTCCGCTGCCTTCTCAAACAGCTGATCAGCAGGGGTCCCGGGTGTCTGACCCTCGCCGATCACATGCTGATGATCTATCCAGAGGATAGATCATCAGTTTAAAAAAACTGCAGAACCCCTTTAATTACATGGGACTGAAATTTGGAAGTGGCTGGGATAGGGTCATTTTATTTACAAGGGACTGTATGTTGAGGGGTAATGTTATTTATATGGGACGCATGTTAAAGGCAGTTGTGGGAGGGAGTGATATTCTTTACCTAGGATTGAATGTTAAGGGGGAATGTTATTTACATGGGACTGCATGTTGGATGTGGCTGGGGAGGGGGTGATTTTATTTACATGGGACTGTATGTTAAAGCTATCTAGGAAAGGGAGTGATGTTATTATATGAGACTGAATATTGAGGAATAGTGATGGACGAACATCGTCCGGGACGGTTCTCGAACGCAAGTTTGCGGCGGGCCCCATTCACTTTAATGGCAGGCGAATCTGAAAAACCTTCAGTTCATATTTGCAGCCACCAAATACTTGCAAGAAGTGCACAAATCATTCCACAACATGGACAGTGAGATACCAGAGGGGGATCAATGGCAAAAATTCCCACAAAAAATATGCATTTTAATCAGGGGCCATTTTTATGCGTCTTAAATTGAAACTCTCAAAAATGTGCCATGCTGGAGCCTAGAAAATTTTTATTTTAGGCCACGGGAGTACAGGACCTACACATTAGGCATTCTCTGGACAGAAAACATAAAGTGATTATGTGGCTGGAGGTATATTAGACGATCATTAGATATCAATTTTACTGCAGGCCAGTGGAGTACAGGCCCCAAAAATTATTCATTCAATGTACAGAAAAGAACAAGCTTTGTCTTCTTCTCATTGTCTGTCGCTAGTAGAGGCCTAAGCATGGCAGGCAGGTTCCCCCAGAAGTATCTTGCTGGATGAGCAGCTAATACCGCACTTGCATCAATCTTGACAGGATTTGGCTCCAGGTGTAGAGCAACACCCTCCACGTTGTTGAATAAACTGAACATTGGCCGATTCTCTCCTAAGAAAAAAATATAATGTTATTATTAAATTTATTAAACATTTTATTATGAAATTTATTCCATATACAGTACAGACCAAAAGTTTGGACACACCTTCTCATTCAAAGAGTTTTCTTTATTTTCATGACTATGAAGGCATCAAAACTATGAATTAACACATGTGGAATTATATACATAACAAACAAGTGTGAAACAACTGAAAATATGTCATATTCTAGGTTCTTCAAAGTTGCCACCTTTTGCTTTGATAACTGCTTTGCACACTCTTGGCATTCTCTTGATGAGCTTCAAGAGGTAGTCCCCTGAAATGGTCTTCCAACAGTCTTGAAGGAGTTCCCAGAGATGTTTAGCACTTGTTGGCCCCTTTGCCTTCACTCTGCAGTCCAGCTCACCCCAAACCATCTCGATTGGGTTCAGGTCCGGTGACTGTGGAGGCCAGGTCATCTGGTGCAGCACCCCATCACTCTCCTTCATGGTCAAATAGCCCTTACTTTCAAAGTTTTCCCAATTTTTTGGCTGACTGACTGACCTTCATTTTTTAAATTAATGATGGCCACTCGTTTTTCTTTACTTAGCTGCTTTTTTCTTGCCATAATACAAATTCTAACATTATATTTAGTAGGCCTATCATCTGTGTATCCACCTGACTTCTCCTCAACGCAACTGATGGTCCCAACCCCATTTATAAGGCAAGAAATCCCACTTATTAAACCTGACAGGGCACACCTGTGAAGTGAAAACCATTTCAGGAGACTACCTTTTGAAG
This sequence comes from Bufo bufo, assembly GCF_905171765.1. Taxonomy (NCBI): domain Eukaryota; kingdom Metazoa; phylum Chordata; class Amphibia; order Anura; family Bufonidae; genus Bufo; species Bufo bufo. The sequence goes on along the minus strand of NC_053389.1, from coordinate 506,335,879 downwards.
CTCATCAAGAGAATGCCAAGAGTGTGCAAAGCAGTAATCAAAGCAAAAGGTGGCTACTTTGAAGAACCTAGAATATGACATATTTTCAGTTGTTTCACACTTGTTTGTTTTGTATATAATTCCACATGTGTTAATTCATAGTTTTGATGCCTTCCAGTGGTGGGTGACATGTAGCCTGATTCTCTGCTATGGGACCTCTCTCCAATTGATATTGGTTAATTTTTAATTATTTTATTTTTATTTTTATTCATTTCTCTATCCACATTTGTTTGCAGGGGATTTACCTACATTTTGCTGCCTTTTGCAGCCCTCTAGCCCTTTACTGGGCTATTTTACAGCCTTTTTAGTGCCGAAAAGTTCGGGTCCCCATTGACCTCAATGGGGTTCAGGTTCGGGGCGCTGTTCGAGTCGAGGTCGGATCCCGAACTTCTCGAACCTGAACATCCAGGTGTTCGCTCAACTCTAGCCGTGAATAAACCCCTGCTGTGCCTGGGTGACATGGGCCTAAATCTCTCAAAATCCTCTGTTCTATTGCTGGGTGACAAGATCCCCCTTTTGCCATGAATGAACCCCTGCGGTGCCTGGGAGACAGGGGCTTAAATCTCTCAAAATCCTCTGTTCTAATGCTGGGTGACAAGAACCCCCTTTTGCCGTGAATGAACCCCTGCTGTGCCTGGGTGACAGCGCCCTAAATCTTTCAAAATCCTCTGTTCTATTGCTGGGTGACATGAAGCCAGTTTTGCCGTGAATGAACCCCTGCTGTGCCTGGGAGACAGGGGCCTAAATATCTCAAAATCCTCTGTTCTATTGCTGGGTGACAAGAACCCACTTTTGCCGTGAATGAACCACTGCTGTGCCTGGTTCACATGGGCCTAAATCTCTCAAAATCCTCTGTTCTATTGCTGGGTGACAAGATCCCCCTTTTGCCATGAATGAACCCCTGCTGTGCCTGGGTGACATGGGCCTCGTTCTCTCAAAATCCTCTGTTCTATTTCTTGGTGACATGAACCCTCTTTTTCCGTGAATGAACCCCTGCTCTGCATTGCTGACAGGGAACTAAATTTAGTGAAAACATCTGTTACTGATCGGAAGATGCGCGACTACAAGCGCACGCTGAAGATGGCATTCCCACCTGACAGCAGGGGCACAGTGGAAGCACAAGGCGAAGGCAGAGGAGGAGGAAGAGGTCGCCAACACAGCTGGGGCACTGCCAGCACCTGAGAAGGCAGGGTTAGCATGGCCAAAATGTGGAAAACTTTGTCAGCCTTGGAGGTGCTGACCTGCCCTGCAGCCAATGTATAGTGTGAACGTGTGTTTAGTACTGCAGAGAGCATTATGACAGGCCGCAGCCAATGTGGACAAGCTTACATTTATTAAAATGAACCAGGCATGGATCCCACAGGACTTGTCCGTACCTTGTGCAGAATAGACTTTTATTCCAGCCTCAACCATCCATTCTTGTACTCAAGTGCACGTATTCTTTGTTTTATTTTGTTATATGTCCCAATATTTTGGGGGATACCCCAATATAAAAATAAAAAATAACACAAATCAGTGTTGGCTACCTTATCCTCCTTCACCGCCGCTTCCACCTACACCGCCACGTCAACCTACACCGCCACATCCACCTATCCACCACCTCCTCAACCTCCTACTCCTAGATCCAGATTGTTATTTTTAATTTTTCAGTATTTTATGTTATTTTAAGTCATTTCCCTATCCACATTTGTTTGCAGAACAGTTGTCATGCTCTTAAGCACATTTTGATGCCTTTTTCAGTCCTCTAGCCCTCTCCAGGACTATTTTAGAGCCATTTTAGTGCCGAAAAGTTTGGGTTCCCATTGACTTCAATGGGGTTCGGGTTCGGGGTCAAGTTCGGGTCAAGTTCGGGTTCCGAACTCAAACTTTTTTTTCAAGTTCGGCCGAACTCGTCGAACCTGAACATCCAGGTGTCCGCTCAACTCTACTCCCTACTCCTGAAACTATTGGTCGTCCTTTTAGGGGATTTATACCCTTATGAATTTTAGGGAGCCCGTAAAATGTAGCGACCACTGGGAATTTTTGATATAAAAATATCTAATTCCGTATCTGAGATAATCTTATTGGATTTTGCCTCTAGCAGAATGTCGCGCAGTTCTGCCAAGTAGGGGACCATTGGATTTGTGGTAAGTATACCATAGTTCTGATTATTACTCAGAAGTTGTCGGCTCATTTTGCAATAGTCCTCTGTATTCATGATAACAGTGTCCCCCCCCCCCCTTATCCGAGGGTTTAATTATAACTGAATTATCATTTTTTAAAGAGGAGATTGCTTCACGTTCCCTTCTAAAGAGATTGCTCGACATCCTGGAGGATGCTAGTTCCCTTAACTCCGAGGTGACCAGTTGGAGAAACACATCCAAACATGAGATGTCCTCAGGTGGTGGCATTTTTTTACTTCTTTCCTTTAATGAGGTGAAAGGTCCTATTCCCTCATTCCGATTGTCCATTTTGGACAGGCTATTTAATAGTCTCACGTCATCTAACATATCGAGGGGAATTCCGAGGTCCCGACACAGGCGCTTATCTGAGTTCTTAAAGATGGACGGGGTCGTTCTTTTCAGGATGGGTGCGCCGTGGTTACGACGTCAGGGTCACGTCAGCACCCCTATCTTAGGGTGATATATGGACTTAGAGCCCATTATCATTCCTGTCTGGTTCCTGACATTTTTTTCAGCAAGATTAACATCTACTGAACATCTGTAAAGACCGGAAGACACCTGGGTTACGGTAAGACAACCGGTTATGTTTCAAGTGCCGCTGTGTACCAATAATTTAAAAGTTATGTTTTAATTAAGATCACCACTCCAAACTTTCCTTGTACTCTATAATCATAGATGATCTAGCTATAGATTATCAAAAAACGTTTTTTCTACTTTATATATTTATTTTTTGGCATGGCAGGTTTTCTGGCGGGTGGCTTAACCCCTTAAGGACACAGCCTTTTTAAACCTTAGGACCAGGCCATTTTTTGAAAATCTGACCAGAGTCCCTTTAAGTGCTGATAACTTTAAAACGGTTTGACTTATCCAGGCCGTTCTGAGATTGTTTTTTCGTCACATATTGTACTTCATGACACTGGTAAAATGGAGTAAAAAAAAAATAATTTTTTGCACCAAAAAATACCTAATTTAACAAAAATTTGAAAAAAATTTGCAAATTTCAAAGTTTCAGTTTCTCTACTTCTGTAATACATAGTAATACCCCCAAAAATTGTGATGACTTTACATTCCCCATATGTCTACTTCATGTTTGAATTGTTTTGGGAATGATATTTTATTTTTTGGGGATGTTATAAGGCTTAGAAGTTTAGAAGCAAATCTTGAAATTTTTCCGAAATTTACAAAAACTCAATTTCTAGGGACCAGTTCAGGTCTCAAGTCACTTTGCGAGGCTTACATTATAGAAACCACCCAAAAATGACCCCATCTAAGAAACTACACCCCTCAAGGTATTCAAAACTGATTTTGCATACGTTGTTAACCCTTTAGGTGTTGCACAAGAGTTATTGGCAAATAGGGAGGAAATTTGAGAATTTCATTTTTTTGTCTAATTTTTCATTTTAACCCATTTTTTCCACTAATAAACCAAGGGTTAACAGCCAAACAAGACTGTATCTTTATTGCCCTGACTCTGCCATTTACAGAAACACCCAATATGTGGCCGTAAACTACTGTACGGCCCAACAGCGGGGCGTAGAGTGAAAGGTGCGCCGTTTGGTTTTTGGAAGGCTGATTTTTATGGACTGGTTTATTTACACCATGTCCCATTTGAAGCCCCCTGATGCACCCCTAGAGGAGAAACTCCCTAAAAGTGACCCCATCTAAGAAACTACACCCCTCAAGGTATTCAAAACTGATTTTACATACGTCGTTAACCCTTTAGGTGTTGCACAAGAGTTATTGGCAAATGGCGATGAAATTTGAGAATTTAATTTATTTGCCTAATTTTCCATTTTAACCCATTTTTTCCACTAACAAAGCAAGGGTTAACAGCCAAACAAGACTGTATCTTTATTGCCCTGACTCTGCTGTTTACAGAAACACCCCATATGTGGCCGTAAACTACTGTACTGTACGGGCACACAGCGGGGCGTAGAGTGAAAGGTGCGCCGTTTGGTTTTTGGAGGGCTGATTTTGCTGGACTGTTTTTTTGGCACCATGTCCCATTTGAAGCCCCCCTGATGCACCCCTAGATTATAAACTCCATAAAAGTGACCACATCTAAGAAACTACACCCCTCAAGGTATTCAAAACTGATTTTACAAACTTTGTTAACCCTTTAGGTGTTGCACAAGATTTAATGGAAAATAGAGATACAATTTCAAAATTTCACTTTTTTGGCAGATTTTCCATTTTAATATTTTTTTTCCAGTTACAAAGCAAGGGTTAACAGCCAAACAAAACTCATTATTTATGGCCCTAATTCTGTAGTTTACAGAAACACCCCATATGTGGTCGTAAACAGCTGTACGGGCACACGGCAGGGCGCAGAAGGAAAGGAACACCATATGGTTTTTGGAAGGCATATTTTGCTGGACTGGTTTTTTTGACACCATGTCCCATTTGAAGCCCCCCTGATGCACCCCTAGAGTAGAAACTCCAAAAAAGTGACCCCATTTTAGAAACTACGGGATAGGGTGGCAGTTTTGTTGGTACTAGTTTAGGGTACATATGATTTTTGGTTGCTCTATATTACACTTTTTGTGCGGCAAGGTAACAAGAAATAGCTTTTTTGGCACCGTTTTTTTTTTTGTTATTTACAACATTCATCTGACAGGTTAGATCATGTGGTAATTTTATAGAGCAGGTTGTCACGGACGCGGAGATACCTAATATGTATACAATTTTTTTTATTTATGTAAGTTTTACACAATGATTTCATTTTTAAAACCAAAAAAATGTTTTAGTGTCTCCATAGTCTAAGAGCCATAGTTTTTTCAGTTTTTGGGCGATTATCTTAAGTAGGGTCTCATTTTTTGCGGGATGAGATGACGGTTTGATTGGCATCTATTTTGGGGTGCATATGACTTTTTGATTGCTTGCTATTACACTTTTTGTGACGTAAGATGACAAAAAATGGCTTTTTTTACACCGTTTTTATTTTTATTTTTTTACGGTGGTCATCTGAGGGGTTAGATCATGTGATATTTTTATAGAGCCGGGCTATACGGACGCGGCGATACCTAATATGTATACATTTTTTTTATTTATGTAAGTTTTACACAATGATTTCATTTTTGAAACAAAAAAAATCATGTTTTAGTGTTTCCATAGTCTAAGAGCCATAGTTTTTTCAGTTTTTGGGCGATTATCTTGGGTAGGGTATGATTTTTGCGGGATGAGATGACGGTTTGATTGTTACAATTTTGGCGTACATGCGACTTTTTTGATCACTTTTATTACCTTTTTTGGGAAGTAAGGTGGGCAAAATTTCAATTTCATCATAGTTTTTTATTTTTTATTTTTATGGTGTTCACCGTTCGGGTAAAGTAACATGACCGTTTTATAGATCATTTTTTATCAGTGATAAATGTGTTTTTTGATTTTTACTTTTTTTTCACTTTTATTCACTTTTTTTTGACCCAGACCCACTTGGTTCTTGAAGATCCAGTGGGTCTGATGTCTGTATAATACAGTACAGTACAATATATATTGTTCTGTACTGTATTTTACTTACACTGAACAGATCTATGCCTTTCAGCACAGATCTGTTCAGCACCATGGACAGCAGGACGCCTGAGAGGCGTCCTGTTGCCATGGGAACCTTCCCCGTCTGCTCAGTACTGCTCAGAACTTCGCAGACGGGGAAGGGTAAGGAGGGGATCTCTCGGGGGGCTCTCTGGGGGCTCTCTCCCTCTCCATCGGGGGGCTGCAAAGGCACAGCAGCCCCCCGATGGGAGAGGGAGGGAGCTCCCTGCGCTGTTAACCTTTTCCATACAGCGGTCCGTACGGACCGCTGTATGGAAAGGGTTAAACGGCTGACATCGCATCGCAGATGTCAGCCGTTTATACCAGGTTGCCAGCAATGTGCTGGCACCCTGGTATCCCCACTAGACACTAACGATTATACAAGGGGAGGCGGGCGGGGGATCGCGATCCCGCCTGCCGCACCGCCCGCCTCCCGCACCGCCCACACCGCCCGCAACCCTCCCCCTGCACCTCCCGCCACCATAAAAATCATTCGGGGGTGCAGGGGGGGGTGAATAAAACTTTTTTTTTAGGCATATAAAGTTTCTGATCCCCGCGGTCAGGGACCGCGGGGACCAGAAACTTCAGAAATCGCAGCAAACCGCAGGTCTGAATTGACCATGCGGTTTGCCGCGATCGCCGACATGGGGGGGTCACGGGACCCCCCCGCGCATTTAGCCTAGGTGCCTGCTCAATGATTTGAGCAGGCACCGGGTTCCGATCACTGCCAGCCGCACGGCAGTGATCGAAAATACACAGGGCGTACATGTACGCCCTGTGTCCTTAAGTACCAGGGCACAAGGGCGTACCTGTACGCCCTATGTCCTTAAGAGGTTAAACACAGAGACATGGCTTGCAGAGGCCAAAGAAGTGTTTTCAGATAAAACATATACACAAAAGAAGTTTACACCATCATTCAGTTCAGCTTTCAAGGAGTTGAATAAACTGTATCGTGGACACCTCTTTAGTTGGTGGGAGGTACAAAGTCTTGATCATTACATAAAGCATGGAATTGTCCCTAGAGGACTGAGGATTTCCCATGTTCCTGTACCTAAACAAAGAAGCACAGGCTTCAATAGTAATTGGGAACAACTAACCACGTCTAGCTCCCTCCAATTTATGACCTTATTACTGTAGGAGGAAAAGAAGTATCTGGATAATCTAAGTGAGAAACTAAAAACGCAAATTACTTCAGACCTCTGTGGAGAAATTCCAGTTTTTTCTACGCAATAGAAAACATCGGCAATTCAATCGGGAGTTAACAGAATTTAAGGAGAACAAGGGCTATTGTGTTCTCAGAGAAAAGCCACCAACAAGAGAGCTGCCCTCATACCTCTCCACTACTGAAACAGATATCTCTGACAGTGAACGGGAACAGCCAAATAGAAAGAAAGCTAGAAACCCATATAGGAGAGGCAGGGGAAGGGGCATCAGAGGGCGAGAACAACCTGCAGGCCCTCCCTCTAATAATTTTTTAGATCAGGGAATTTCTTATCCCCTGAGAAACCACTCGCGGCAGCGAGACCAACAGGCCCCAAAATAATGAATTTATCCAACAGGTCCTTGTCCCCCACCGAAATGACTGTACTCAGTAAGGGACTTTCCTTTGTCCCGACACAGCGCTTTAATGACTTTTCCTGGGTAAAGGATTTGAATCTATTTGTTTGTAAACTCAGATGGCATAAGTTCTTTAAGAACTCAGACAAGCGGTCCCCTACTTGGCAGAACTGCGCGACATTCTGCTAAAGGCAAAATGCAATAAGATTATCTCAGATACGGAATTTGATTTTTTATATCCAAAATTTCTAGTGGTCGCTACCTTTTACGGGCTCCCTAAAATTCATAAGTGTATAAATCCCCTAAAAGGACGACCGATAGTTTCAGGAGTAGGGAGTATTTGTCAGAACTTGGGCAAATACATTGACTGTATACTTCTACATCTGCCCTAATAAATATGTGATAGCATGGATCTTCTAAAAAGGATAGATGGCATTACATTGGACCAACAGTCTATCCTCGCAAGTATAGATGTGGAGGCGCTTTATTCATCTATTCCACATGAAGCGGGTCTCCAAGCAGCCAGCTATTACTTGAGCATGAGGGGAAAGCAATTTAGTGAACATAATCATTTTGTCCTGAAACTTCTGAGATACATCCTCACAACTTTTTTTGTTTTGATGGCAAGTGGTACTACCAGCTCAGGGGCACTGCAATGGGATGTTCATGTGCACCATCCTATGATAATTTGCATCCTCGGCTGGTGGAAAGCGACTATCTTATTCAGTGATGCGTTGTCATCCTGTACCGGGCCTGTGGCATTGTGGACCCGGTACATCGATGACATCTTCATCATATGGAATGCGACCGAATTGGCCTTTTCGACTTTTGTTGAGAAGCTCAATGGTAATGACATGGGACTATGTTTCAGGTATGAGACAAATAAGAACACTCTTCCCTTCCTGGATATCCTGATCTCAAAAAAAAAGGTTCAGATGAACTAACACTACCAGCATTTATTGGAAACCTACATCTACAAACTCGGTGTTACATTGGAACAGTAGCCACTCCCTACCTGAGACGCAACTGTTCTGATAAACCCGAATTTGTAGAACAGGCCGCAATCCTCAGGAGTAGGTTTCTCTCCAGGGGATATCCTGACTCAGTATTAAGACCAGCTTACCAAGCAGCGCTCTCATCAACACGTACTGAATTACTGGTACCCAGAGTTAAGCCTAAAACTGAGCAGAAAATTCGGTTAATAGGTACCTTTGATGAGGCAGCTAATCAAGTTAGAAAAGTGTTACAGAAACACTGGTCATTACCAGTGTCAACCTGCAAAGATCCTTTGTAATTAAGGACTTTGTGAACTGTAGGTCTTGAGGCGTTATCTATAAAATAACATGCGAGTGCCCTATGGAATACATAGGGAAAACGAAGAGAGAGTTGCGCAGACGGATTGGGGAACACTTGGGGGATATCTCCAATAAGAGAGATACAGCTGTATCTCGTCATATACAGGAGCATCATCATGGGGACCCCCAAAGCAATAAGGCCACAGGTATTGAGGTTGTCCCCCCTCCGACACGGGGGGGGGGGACGACTGGGACCGTGTACTTCTTCAACATGAAGACCGATAGATCCATACTCTGCGTACCTTAGCCCCCTTAGGCCAAAATTAACAGCTTTGCTATAGCTAATTTATTTGACAATGCTATGGGACTATAAATAATTAGGCCCAATTCCATGGCCATTGGAGTAAGTATGTCCTGGGCTGATAACACAATCCGTGGCCGCTTGTAATGACGTATGCCAAGCCAGCTACGTCAGACTGCATTGTATAGTCCTAGAAGCGCTGTCGATCTTCAGCGTGGACTGCGCATGCGCGTGTGCGTGGACCGCCCCCTTCATGTCACTGCGCTGCGCTCCAAGCCTCGTTCTGAGGCGTAAGTATGTTTAAAACTCTGCGGGCGAGCGTCCTCAGCTAGGCTACATCACAGCCTCAGGACGTATCGCGGCACGCTGGTCTGGGGGAGCCGCATATCAAGAGACCTCCCTACACCTTATTCTGCCTTATATCTTTAGGCTTGTGTTACCCCTGATACCCAGTGATGCCCATACTATGGGCTACCATTTGTATTGATGTAAGTGTCTTTTGCTTTCACATTGAATACCCTCAGTGTTAATTATTGAATCATTTAGATCAACACTCTATGTGATTTATGCCCTGCTCGATTGCACAATATTCTCCTGATGATTGTTACATGAAACATGCATGTAGGGATCAGCTGCACTAGAGCACAACAGGGCCAAGTAGCGTAAGGGCAAGGTTCCGGATGGGGTTGTTCTTTTCAGGACGGGTGCGCCGTGGTTAGGACGTCAGGGTCACGTCAGCACCCCTATCCTAGGGTGATATATGGACTTAGAGCCCATCATCATTCCCGTCTGGTTCCTGCCATTTATTCAGCAAGATTAACATCTACTGAACATCTGTAAAGACCAGAAGACACCTGGGTTACGGTAGGACAACCGGTTATGTTTCAGGTGCCGCTGTGTACCAATAATTTAATGTGTCATTGTGCACTAGATTGTTGATATGTGTCATATTTAGGGACCCTCTTTCTATTTGTATCAATTAAAAGTTACCTTCTATAATACATAGTAATACCTACAAAAATAATTATTACTTTACATTCCCCATATGTCTACTTCATGTTTGGATCATTTTGGGAATGACATTTTTTTTTTCAGGACGTTACAAGGCTTAGAAGTTTAGAAGCAAATCTTTTCAAAATCCTACTTTTTCAGGACCAGTTCAGGTCTGAAGTCACTTTCAGAGGCTTACATAATAGAAACCACCCAAAAATGACCCCATTCTAGAAATTACACCCATCAAGGTATTCAAAACAGATTTTACAAATGTCGTTAACCCTTTAGGTGTTCCACAAGAGTTAATGGCAAATGGCAGAATTTCAATTTTTTGGCAAATTTTCCATTTTAATCCATTTTTTCCAGTAACAAAGCAAGGGTTAACAGACAAATAAAACTCAATATTTATTGCCCTGATTCTGTAGTTTGCAGAAACACCCCATATGTGGCCGTAAACTACTGTACGGGCACACGGTAGGGTGTAGAGGGAAAGGTGCGCCGTGTGGTTTTTGGAAGGCAGATTTTGCTGGACTGGTTTATTTATACCATGTCCCATTTGAAGCCCCCCTGATGCACCCGTAAATTAGAAACTCCATAAAAGTGACCCCATCTAAGAAACTACACCCTTCAATGTATTCAAAACAGATTTTTAAAATGTCGTTAACCCTTTAGGTGTTCCACAAGAGTTATTGGCAAATGGAGATGAAATTTCAGAATTTCAATTTTTTTGCAATTTTTCCATTTTAATCAATTTTTTCCAGTAACAAAGCAAGGGTTAACAGCCAAACAAAACTCAATATTTATTGCCATGATTCTGTAGTTTGCAAAAACACCCCATATGTGGCCGTAAACTACTGTACGGAAACCCCCCACCGTGCGGTGTCAAAGGTTAAAAGGGGATCAGCCTGGCCAAAAGGAGTAATAAGGGAGCAGGTCACCTCCTACAGCGTCCCTAATCCTCTCCCTGACTCCTCACCGTATGAGCGGACCCCGATGGTGGGACGGCTCATACCCTGGATACCTATTATCCTGAGTCGCCATGGAAATCCCTCACTTAGGAGCAGGGGAGAGACGACCTGTTCATCCCAGTCATGGAGGAACAGGAGCCGCTATCTGAGGCCAGGCTGCAAGGAGAGGGGAACATATACAGCTTATGGAGATGGCAGGTAAGCAAAACCAAAAACACACTTGCCTGCCACAGACACACTGACTGGAACCCCTGCACAAGTGCTGGTGTCCACACCAACATTAAAGGACACAGCACACACCACAAACCACACAGAAACCCAGGACTCCCATAGCTGCAATAACATAAGGCAGGGGAATGACTAGTAAACATGCTGGACACCAAACACCACCAGACATGTAACACCAAACAAGAAATACAAACACCCTGAACATCACCCACTACATACAAATAAAGACAGGAAGGGAAGGAGACACCAGGATAACATTGATGACCACAAGGGTGGCCCTCACTGGAAAGATGGAACACCCTGGACTGGAGCAGAGCTCCTGCACCAACCACAGCTGAAGTACAACTCACTCCAGCCAGGAAACCACAGAAGATATAAGACAAGTGACCACACCCAGTAAGGGAGTTAACCCTTCCAACACCAGACATAGGAAGGAAGCCACTTAAAGGGGAAGTGCACACACAAGCATACCAAACACGTTACCACCGGCAACAGCATGCGTGGCAACCATGTCCCGGCAATCACCCAGAAGGCCGTAAACTGTTGAGAAACACCTAAAGGGTTAATAAAGTTAGTAAAATCAGTTTTAAATACCTTGAGGGGTGTAGTTTCTTAGATGTGGTCACTTTTATGGAGTTTCAACTCTAGGGGTGCATCAGGGGTTCTTCAAACGGGACATGGTGCCAAAAAAAAGGCCATCAAAATCTGCCTTCCAGAAACCATACGGCGCTCCTTTCCTTCTGCGCCGGGCCGTTTTGGTCATACAGCAATTTACAACCACATATGGGGCGTTTCTGTAAACTGCAGAATCAGGGTAATAAATATTAAGTTTTGTTTGGATGTTAACCCTTGCTTCGTTACTGGAAAAAACGGTTTAAAATGGAAAATTTGACAAAAAATAGCAGTTTTGGCACCGTTTTTTTTTTGGACGGTGTTCATCTGAGGGGTTAGGTCATGGGGTATTTTTATAGAGCAGATTCTTACGGACGCGGCGATACCTAATATGTCTACATTTTTGGTTTATTTAGGTTTTACACTATTTTATCCTTTTATAAACAAACAAAAAACATTTTAGTATCTCCATAGTCTGAGTCAGTTTTTTTTTAGTTTTTAGCCGATTATCTTAGGTAGGGGCTAATTTTTTGCAGGATGAGAGGACGGTTTTATTGGCACTATTTTGGGGAGCATATGACTTTTTGATCGCTTGCTATTACACTTTTTGTGATGTAAGGTTACAAAAAAATACCTTTCTTTGCACAGTTTTTATTAAAAAAAATTGACCGTGTTCATCTGAGGGGTTATGTCATGGGGTATTTTTATAGAGCAGATAATTATGGACGCGGAGATACCTAATATGTCTATTTTTTGTTTATTTATTTAGGTTTTACACTATATTATCCTTTTATAAAAAATAAAAAAAAACATTTTAGTATCTCCATAGTCTGAGTCCGTTTTTTTAAAGTTTTCAGCCGATTATCTTAGGTAGGGGCTAATTTTTTGTGGGATGAGAGGACGGTTTCATTGGCACTATTTTGGTGGGCATATGACTTTTTGATCGCTTGCTATTGCACTTTTTGTGATGTAAGGTTACAAAAAAATACCTTATTATACCGTATACCTTTTATTTTTTTTGGGACGTGTTCATCTGAGGGGTTAGGTCTTGGGGTATTTTTATAGACCAGATTCTTACGGAGGCGGCAATACCTAATATGTCAACTTTTTTTATTTATTTTAGTTTTACAAAATAATATAAAAAAAATAATATTTTGGAGAACTGTAGTAAGTCGGAGAACCATAGTGTCACACTGTGTGGTGGTGTCCTTCCGTATCCCCCTCCTGTTACACACTCTGCACTTTTTTGGGACCGTCCCTTCTTTCCAGTATGGGGGACCACACCTGGAAAGTGCTGGCCAGGGACAATCCGGGCACCTCCGGTTCCTGAGGTACTCCGGCCTGCTCTTTCCTGGTCAGAAAAGATCAGGGCCTTGAGGACTGACTCAAAGAACTGCAGGAATTTCCCTGTGTTGCCAGCATTCCGGGACAGCACAAAAGAGTTCTACAAGGCAACCTCTACCAAGTAGACAGCAACTTTTTTGTACCATGCCCGGGTTTTGCGCATGGCATTATATGGCTTGAGGACTTGATCAGAGAGATCAACTCCTCCCATATACTGATTGTAGTCGACGATACAATCGGGCTTGAGGACCGTTGCCGCGGTACCTCGCACAGGGACAGGGGTGATGCCGTTACCGAGAATTGTGGACAGTACAAAGACATCCCTCTTGTCCTTATATCTGACCAGCAACAGGTTTCCACTGGTAAGGGCACGGGTCTCACCCCTGGGGATAGGTACCTGGAGGGGGTGGGTAGGGAGGCCGCCTTGATTTTTCCACACGGTCTCACAAGCGGACATGGATCTGGCGGCGAGGGACTAAAACAAGGGGATACTAGTATAAAAGTTATCCACGTAAAGGTGGTAACCTTTATCTAGCAGTGATTGCATAAGGTCCCACACAAGTTTCCCGCTAACACCCGGGGGTTGAATACGGGAATATCGCCCCTCGTACACACAAAACTTGTAAGTGTACCCTGAGGTACTCTCACAAAGTTTGTACAGCTTCGCGCCATACCTCGCCCGCTTAGAGGGAACATACTGGCTGAAAAGGAGTCTCCCCTTGAAAGCAATGAGAGACTCATCAACCGTAACCTCCCTTCCAGGTACATAGGCCTCCAAAAATTTGGCCCCAAAGTGATCGATGACCGGCCTGATTTTGTACAGACGGTCATAGGCACGATCACCTTGGGGGGTACATGCTGCATTATCTGGTACGTGTCATGGCCGTACTGTACGTGTCATGGGCGTACTGTAAAGTGGGGTCTGGTAGAGGTCGTCCCCACTCCAGTAATGCCTGACACTGGGTTTTTTGACTAGGCCCATGTGCAGCACGAGGCCCCAAAACGCCCTCATTTCAGCTGCACTGACCGGAGTCCAGCCACTAAGCCAAAAAAAGCCCGGATGTTGAGCAATGAACTGTTGGGCGTACAGGTTTGCTCCACCATCAGATTCAACAAGAGGTCACTGAAAAAAAGACTAATATATTCAGTGAAGCCCACTGTGGGAATCTGGATTCCTGCTTGGCCAACGAAATCAGGAATCACAGGCTCAAAATGCCAGACAAGTTCACCGGTAGGGGGCTCAGGTGGACTTATCTGGTGGGCCGTAAAACTAGTACGAGCCCCAGAGCTGCTCGTACTAGTGTGGGCACAGGGTCCCTGGCATGGTGGCCCCCTTGCTCCGCCGCCTTGGGGGATCATCATAATCGCTAGATGATGAGAAGGACGCGGATGACAAGAGGAAAGTGGGGTTATCCTCGTCCTCACTAGGACTCTCGGATTCGGAGGCAAGCTGGGCATATGCTTCCTCGGCCGAGAACATCCGGTGGGCCACAGGGGAGTGTGTGTGTGTGTGCGTGTGTGTGTGGAAAACTTTATTCAGTGTGCATGTGTGTGGGGGATGGGTGTTCATGGACTTTGCCCTACACCTAACAGGAAATTGTGGGGGCAGGTGTGCAAGCTGCAGTACCCCTGGGGGGTCTAGGGTCACACAGCTGAGTGCTGTGGACCCCAGAAACCCGATCCGGGTGCTAAACTGCAATAAAAAATTTTTTTTCCCTAACTCTCTCTCACTATCCCTGCCTAATCTACCTCTCCCTACTTCTCCCTACCTCTCTCCTACCTCTCTAAAATACTCCGATGTGTGCTCCTGATGGCACAAAAAAACTTACAATACAGCCGAGCTCCTCTCTCTCCCGCTCCACGGACGTGTATGAGTGGGGAGAAGAGCTCCGGCAATTCAAAACTGCCACTCCGCCCGCCCACCTGCCCAGCTGACGAATCAGAAGCGATCCTGAGAGGTGGCGTGACCGCCACCTCTCAGGATCGCAGGACGGTGATTGGTGGTGTATTATAACACCACCGATCACCGTCCTATTCTGGGTTATCTGGTCACCAGAGACCCGAATAACCCGGAAACGCAGCAAACCGCAGGTCTGAATTGACCTGCGGTTTTCTGCGATCGACGACCCGGGGGGAAGGGGTCACAGGACCTCCCTGGGCATTGTACCAAGGTGCCTTCTCAATGATTTGAGCAGGCACCTTGTTCCGATCACCGCCCGCCATGCGGCGGTGATCGGAAATACACAGGGCGTACAGGTACGCCCTGTGTCCTTAAGAACCAGGACATCAGGGCGTACCTGTACGCCCTGTGTCTGTAACAGGTTAAGAGATGCAATCAATGATAAGCGTTTTATCATTTGATCACTGGACATGTTTATACTGGGCAATGATCAGCATCAAACATTCAAAGGACCAGTATTTTAAGGGGATATGCCACTGTTATACTACTGAGACTGTTAATGCTCTTGCATAATTTGTCTATGACATGCGCAGTGACATAGTTAAGGCAGGTTGTCCATCACAGCTAACCTGTGATGCTTGATGATGCTTGCACAGCTATTGTACCTGTGTGATAACTGTGCTGTACATTTACAGTGCTGGATCTCAACAGCAGTACATCTTGTTCATTTGTATGCTGATCAGCATCCTGTCCACACTGGACAGTTATCAGGACTGTTGGTAGTCACTCTCAGGAAAGGAGAAGGGGGAGGGCAACCATCTACACCCTTGCCCCGCCATGTCAACCCGCCACAAATGACACTGACAACCACGTCAAGTTTATAACCTTTATTTAACGATTTTGTTGGGTGGTAGTCGGCCACTAATTCTTTTAACGGCATAACATATAACTGAGCCCGTGCGATCCGCCAGCCGCTGGACTCCCAGCGGGCAGATTACGCCAGTTCGCCTGCTCAGTATCCTATTTCTCTTTACCAGCTGCCAGCTGTGACTTAGTAGGATGCCACAATGAAAACATGAACCATCAGCCCAGAATTCACAAAACCTCCATAACCAAAAAACCACACCAAAATAACCTTCGTACCCAAACAATAGGGAGGGACACAGCGCTTCTGCCAAAGAGGAAGAAGGAGGGGACACAGGGCGTTATAAAGGGGCACCATGCATCACGCCCCTTCCTGCACAGCAGGATGACATCATTAACCCCCAATGCACCAAATCCTGACCAAAATCGAATGGGGCCCTAGAACAAGGATAGGGAACCTGGGAAAGGGGGGAGGGGGACCAGTTCCTGTACACCCTCCCTATATGGTCAGGTGTCCTCCAGAACGAGTGTTCTTATGAACTTCACCTGCTCAATCTTTGACCCATGCAAAAGGGCTTTAACGTTTCTTATAAAAAAAAATAATTGCAGATACCACTGTATAGTTGTTTGTATATACATAGAAATATACAAATTAGATCATACCATCCAAACCAGAGATGTCCATCTGTAGGTAGCTGTTTTAGGGTCCTTGCCTCTCACTAGTAGAAAGCAAGATATCAGAGGCAGCTTAGGAATGGTACTCTGTTTGTCATTAAAGAGACATACTGGTCTACAGATCATTGTTTTTGGTTTGGCTGGTATGATCTAATGTTTATACCTGAAGATTAGCTTTAACAGCAGATTTCCCTTTAATCTAGAAATAAATGTCAGAAATAGTTTTAGTAAGGCTACTTTCACACTGGCGTTTCTGGGTTCGCCTGTGAAATCCATTTCAGGGCTCTCACAAGCGGCCCAAAACCGATCAGTTAAGCCCCAATGCATTCTGAATGGATAAGGATCCGTTCAGAATGCATCAATTTGGCTGTGTTTAGTCTCCATTGCGTTTTTTAGACGGTCACTAAAAAACCACAGCTTGCAGCGTTTTGGTGACCGTCTGACTGTGCAGAGCCAAACGGATCCGTCCTGACTTACAATGTAAGTCAATGGGGATGGATACGCTTTTCAGTGACACAATATGGTGCAATTGAAAACTGATCCGTCCCCCATTGACTTTCAGTGTAAGTCAGGACAGATCCGTTTTGACTTAGACTTTTTTTGAATGAATAATGCAAATGGATCCGTTATGAACAGATACAAGCGTTTGCATTATTGCTGTGGATCTGTCTGTGCACATACAAGACGGATCCGCACCAAACGCGAGTGTGAAAGTAGCTTAACATTGTAAACTTAATCTTAATATATATTCAGTTTAATGTCAAATGTGCTTCAGTTTTGCCTATTTCATTGATATTACAAAAGAAATACTGAAAGGCCCATTCCCATTTGCATTATTTCCAGTAATTTACATTACATACCATATTGGAGACTATAAAGCTGTTATAAGTTGTAATAAATGTTTTTCTTAACTAAGAAATTATTTTACTCCACAAAATGTAAGATATTTTAAAATTCACATCAGAGCTAACCCTTAAGCAATATAATTTTTTGCAATTTATTTTATTATACTTATTAAGGTGGACAAACAAGGTTTTAAAATCTTTAAATGACAATTAATTTTCTATTATTAATTCAAGACATATCTCTCACAGCTCAGGGATTTAAATCTTTATTTTCCCTATTTCCTGGATGAAGTTAGTGGACCAATTTTCATTTTGGATTTAAAACTCATTAATGCAAAGTACATTGAACTACTCTGTTTGAAGATTAAATTGACATTAAAATTAGCTAAATGACTCTTTTGAAGCAAAGGTAAACACTAATCAAAATGTTTTGAAATAATCTCCGTATTAATGGTGCATATATATGAGCCCAATTATTTCCTTTTTTAGTCAGCACTAGAAATATCAGAAACAGCGAGTCAAATCTGACAGAGAGGAATTATAATATAAGTACAATAGAACACTTCATATAGCACAGGCTATAAAAAGCATTCACCCTGATTACAAGGAAAGATCAGATGCAGACTCTTGATAAATTACATATTTAACCCCTTAAGTAAACATGACGTAGCGGTACGGCATGTTTCCCGAGTCCTTAACCCCTTCACGACTGCAATCCGTATATATACGTAATAGCTGCACATGCCCCGTGCAGCTATCACGTGTATAGACGTCATTGCAGTTCTTTAATCCAAGCGCTGCAAAGCGCTTGGATTAAAGCTTCTGCCCGTGTCCTGCTGCTGTCACGGACAGCATACAGTCTAGTAATGCCGGCAAGGGACCAATCAGAGTGGCCCCTTGCCGGCAATCGATCCGATTGGTTAGTCTGTGCAGACTAACCAATCGGATCGCGGCAGTGTTAAAATGCCGGTTTCAGGCTCTGATCTGCGCTCTGCAGATCAGAGCCTGAAATCAGGTAATGTGTCCTGAAGCCCCCGATCTGTGCCCCCTTCTTGAAGCCCCCGATCTGTGCCCCCTTCTTGAAGCCCCCAATCTGTGCCCCCTTCTTCTGTGCCTCCAACCCCCCACCACCACCATCGTGAGCCCTGCCTCTGCCATCGGTCCCCGCCCCCCATCCATATATCCTGCACCCGATGCGGTCCGCCCCCTCCTGCCCCAATCTGTAATTTGTGAATGCTGCCCCCCCTCCCCCCTTTCCAGCGCTGACCCCGATCGGTCCCCCTTCTGTGTGTGATGGCAGCGGCTCCATTCCTGAGCCGCCGCCATCAGCAGCGTGTGTCAGCTCTATGCTGACACTGCTGTAACCCCATAGATGCCGCAGTAGAGGGGCTCCCTCTCTCAACCATCAGGGCTGCTGATCGCAGCGCCCGATGGTTGCCATGGCAACCGGACGCTTTGCAAAGGCGTCCGATTGCCATGGCATAGGCGTCCGGTGTTGCCACCTACAGGGCATCTGATTGTATTATACTTTGCAATGCAAGAGCATTGCAAAGTACAGTACAACCATCAGCCTCACTGGATCTTCAAGATCCAAGAGGGAACTGATAAAAAAAAAATTGAAAATAATAAAAGTAAAAATAAATAAATAAAAATGTAAAAAATAAATTTCCTTTTCCTATAAAAAAAAAAAACACACACACATATTAGGTGTCACCGCGTCCGTAACGACCATCTATATAAATATATCACATCATCAACCCCGTCCAATAAACACCATAAAAAATCTAAAAAATAAACGGTGTAAAAAAATAAGCTATTTTTGTCACCTTACATCACAAAAAGTGCAACACCAAGCGATCAAAAAGGCGTATATACCCCAAAATAGTACCAATCAAACCGTTACCTCATCCCGCAAAAAATGAGCCCATATTTAAGACAATCGCCCAAAAAATATAAAAGCTATGGTTTTCAGACTATGGAGACACTAAAACATCATTTTTTTGGTTTCAGAAATGCTATTATTGTGTAAAACTTAAATAAATAAGAAAAAGTATAGATATTGGGTATTGCCACGTCCGTAACGATCTGCTCTATAAAACTGTCACATAACCTAACCCCTCAGATGAACAGTGTAAAAAAAAAAAAAAAAAAACTGTTCCAAAACAGCCAATTTTTTGGCCACCTTGCCCAATAAAGTGTAATAATGAATGATCAAAAAATCATATGTACCAATAAAAACCTCAACACTTCATGTGTTGTACCGATCACCGCCGCCCGGCGGGAGGTGATCGGAACTAGGTGCCTGCTCAAATCATTGAGCAGGCACCTCGGCTAAATGCGCAGGGGGGTCCCGTGACCCCCCCCATGTCGCCAATCGCAGCAAACTTCAGGTCAATTCAGACCTGCGGTTTGCTGCGCTTTCTGCAGTTTCTGAAACTTATATCTATATTTTCGGCATATTATTCAGCCCTGAATGATTTTATGCCGGCGGGTGGTGCAGGGGGGGGTTGCAGGCGGTGCGGGAGTCGGGCGGTGCGGCAGGCGGGATCGCGATCCCCCGCCCGCCTCCTCTTGAATATTCATTGGTGTCCAGTGGTTATACCAGAGTGTCAGCACATTGCTGACACTCTGGTATAAACGGCTGACATCTGTGCTGTGATGTCAGCCGTTTAACCCTTTCCATACCGCGGTCCATACGGACCGCTGTATGGAAAAGGTTAACAGTCAGGGAGCTCCCTCCCTCTCCCATCGGGGGGCCCCCTCCTTACCCTTCCCCGTCTGCTCAGTTGTGGCCACAACTGAGCAGACGGGGAAGGTTCCCATGGCAACAGGACACCTTCTCAGGCATCCTGCTGTCCATGCTAAAGGCATAGATCTGTTCAGACAAAGTGTAAGTAAAGTACAGTATAATACACTATATAGTGTACTGTACTGTATTATACAGACATCAGACCCTCTGGATCTTCAAGAACCATGTGGGTCTGGGTCAAAAAAAATTTTTACAAAAAATTGAAAAAAGTAAAGATAAAATAAACACATTTATCACTGAATAAAAATTAAAAAAATAAAATAAACTACACATATTAAGTATCGCCGCGTCCGTAACGACCTGATCTATAAAACGGTCATGTTACTTTCCCTGCATGGCGAACGGCTTAAAAATTAAAAAATAAAAACTATGAGGAAATTTAAATTTTGCCCACCTTACTTCCCAAAAAAGGTAATAAAAGTGATCAAAAAAGTTGCATGTACGCCAAAATAGTACCAATCAAACCGTCATCTCATCCCGCAAAAATCATACCCTACCCAAGATAATCGCCCAAAAACTGAAAAAACTATGGCTCTTAGACTATGGAAACACTAAAACATGTTTTTATTTTGTTTCAAAAATGAAATCATTGTGTAAAATTTACATAAATAAATAAAAAAGTATACATATTAGGAATCGCCGCGTCCGTATCGACCGGCTCTATAAAAATATCACATGACCTAACCCCTCAGGTGACCACCGTAAAAAAATGTAACTAAAAACGGTGTAAAAATTTTTTTGGTCATCTTACGTCACTAAAAGTGTAATAGCAAGCGATCAAAAAGTCATATGTACCCCAGAATAGTGCCAATCAAACCGTCATCTCATCCCACAAAAAATGAGACCCTACCTAAGATAATTGCCCAAAAACTGAAAAAACTATGGCTCTCAGACTATGGAGACAATAAAACACGATTATTTTTGTTTCAAAAATGAAATCATTGTGTAAAACTTACATAAATAAAAAAATTGTATACATATTAGGTATCGCCGCGTCCGTGACAACCTGCTCTATAAAAATACCACATGATCTAACCTGTCAGATGAATGTTGTAAATAACAAAAAAAAACGGTGCCAAAATAGCTATTTCTTCTTACCTTGCCTCACAAAAAGTGTAATATAGAGCAACCAAAAATCATATGTACCCTGAACTAGTACCAACAAAACTGCCACCCTATCCCGTAGTTTCTAAAATAGGGTCACTTTTTTGGAGTTTCTACTCTAGGGCTTCAAATGGGACATGGTGTCAAAAAACCAGTCCAGCAAAATCTGCCTTCCAAAAACCGTATGGCGTTCCAGCAGTTTATGACCACATATGGGGTGTTTCTGTAAACTACAGAATCAGGGCCATAAATAATGAGTTTTGTTTGGCTGTTAACCCTTGCTTTGTAACTGGAAAAAAAATATTAAAATGGAAAATCTGCCAAAAAAGTAAAATTTTGAAATTGTATCTCTATTTTCCATTAAATCTTGTGCAACACCTAAACGGTTAACAAAGTTAGTAAAATCAGTTTTGAATACCTTGAGGGGTGTAGTTTCTTAGATGGGGTCACCTTTATGGAGTTTCTACTCTAGGGGTGCTTTAGGGGGGCTTCAAATGGGACATGGTGTAAATAAACCAGTCCAGCAAAATCTGCCTTCCAAAACCCACACGGCGCACCTTTCCCTCTACGCCCTACTGTGTGCCAGTACAATAGTTTACGGCCACATATGGGGTGTTTTTGCAAACTACAGAATCGAGGCAATAAATATAGCATTTTGTTTGGCTGTTAACCCTTGCTTTGTTACTGGAAAAAATGGATAAAAATTGAAAATTTGCCCAAAAATCTAAATTCTGAAATTTTATCCAGAATGGCCTGGATAAGTCAAAGTGTTTTAAAGTTATCATCACTTAAAGTGACACTGGTCAGATTTGCAAAAAATGGCCTGGTTCTTAAGGTGAAATAAGGCTGTGTCCTGAAGGGGTTAAATAACTTTTTACCCTAAAACAAATGTCACCAGCAAGGATAAATCTTTGCATGGTGATCTTCTAGCTAATACAAGTACAAGATACTATTCTGCTGTTTCTTAGCTAAGCTGATTTTTGGGACAGATTTACAGTTTACATGGAGTGGGGGTGGGGTGTACTTCTGTTTCACTATTGTTCAACACCTTAAGGATATAAAGTCTTATGTTTCAAATGGCATTAAACATTCTTAGAGACAGAATATTTAATTTTATTTTAAACTTTTTTCCAGAAAGAGCATGGATAGTTCATCTGAGGTGCAACTATTCAAAGAAACAAAGTAAAATACAAACATACAATCTTTACACTATATTAAAGTAATGGCAGAACATTCTGTGAACACATTTACCATGCAAGTCCAATATTTTGATATTAATGGTCGTTTTTGGCAAAATTTGCCTGCTCAAAGGATCGGGACTGGGTTCTGAGACGTAAAAGAGAAGTAACAGATACACATTTTGATGGTAATTTGATATAAATATTTCCCGACTTCTCGCGAGAGACCCAAAGTAAAAG
This sequence comes from Bufo bufo, assembly GCF_905171765.1. NCBI lineage: Eukaryota > Metazoa > Chordata > Amphibia > Anura > Bufonidae > Bufo > Bufo bufo. The sequence goes on along the minus strand of NC_053389.1, from coordinate 506,313,237 downwards.
AAGATCTTTTTTTGATGTGAAAAAAAGATTGATTGCAGCCAAGATTAAGTATTCAATGCTATATCCCGCCAAATTGAGGGTGGTACATAATGATTCTGTCCGTTTCTTTTCCACACAGGCGGATGCGGTGCAATGGCTGGATTCAAGGGGTCTATGAAATAGTATGGAAAGGTAGTGAGGAGGGAGGTTAATGAGGGGAGATGGCGGGGGGGAGGTTTGGTGGAAGGAGAGAGGTTGATGGGTATTGTGAAATGCCTTGTCAACCATGTAGGGGGGTTTTTGGGGGTGGGTTTAAGGGAGGGATTGGCTGTCGTCATTTGTTTTGTGGGCCTGCGTGTCTCTCTCCTAGATAGGGGATTGGGATTTGCATTTATATATAGTTTATGCCATGTAATATTCTATTCTGGAATGTGAGAGGGCAGGGAGACAGAATGAAGAGGACGGTGGTTTTTGATCTTGTGGCCCGTCATTTGCCGGCTATTGTGGTCCTACTAGAAACCCATGCAACAGTAGATAGGCTCTATACACTGAAAAGGAAATGGGCTTCTTTTGAGTATCACGCTTACTACTCTCCGTATGCAAGAGGTGTTAGCGTCTATCTCCATCGAGGGATGGAGTTTCAACCTGTAGATAATATGATAAATAAAGAAGGGAGATATGTATTTCCCCATGGTTTTTGGAAAGGCCAGGAGATGATATTGGCGTTTATATATATCCCTCCACCATACAAATCAATGGTTTTCTCTCAATTAGTAAAATATATAGCCACAAAAAATCTATGTGCATTATTAGTGGCAGGAGATTTCAACTCAGTTCCTGACCCTGAGCTGGATCGTTTCTCCGCCACCTCTGGGCAGGGTCGGACTGGATCGCCTCTAAGTATTATTTGCCAGGAGCTGGCGCTGATTGATATCTGGCGCCACCTCTATGGCAATAAGAAAATATTTTCTTGCTTTAGCCAGTCCTATGAGTCAATGTCCCGCATTGACTTGGCTTTTGCTAGCCGTGATTTGAGCCACCAAGTTCTGAAAATGAAGTATGAACCTCATGGAATCTCAGATCATTCTCCAGTCCTGATCGTGTTCAGAGAGGCGGAGGCTCAAGTTGCAGGCAGACCCTTTAAACTGAACTCTCACTGGCTCGATGTGATAGGGGAGCAATGCCGAATTGACCAGGATATACAGGAATTTTGGGGTTTTAACGTAGGTTCAACACATGTACATTATGTATGGGATGCTTTAAAGGGCCATATAAGGGGCCTATACTTTAATAAAATTAATAGGTTCAGATTTGAACTTCGTCGTAGGGAACAACAGCTTACAGACTCAATAAGGAATCTATGTGCTGCATTAATTGCTTGTCATAAGGAGCAATATATCAATCAGTTAAAGGAGGCTAATTCGCAGCTTAAAGCGTTTGACAGGATGGAGTGGCCTTTTTTGTGGGCTACTATGTCTCAGTTTGGTTTGGGGAATATATTCATGGAAATGACTCAAATGCTATATGAACAGCCGGTTGCCTGTATTAATATCAATGGTATTAGTTCTCCTCCTGTTATGATGTGGCGAGGGATGAGACAGGGATGCCCCCTTTCCCACCCTTCTATTTGCCCTATTCATTGAACCGCTGGCCTGTAAGATCCGTTCAGATAATCGTATAGACGCTTTCGGGGTAGCGGGAGTGAGCGATAAAATAAGCCTATATGCCGATGATGTGATTCTGTTCCTGGATCAGGGATGGAAAATCCTTCCCTATGTCATAGAAGTAATAGAGGATTATGGTAAATTATCAGGCTATCTGATCAACTGGACAAAATCATCGCTCCTCCCGCTGAACCTCAAAGCCATAGATGAAGGGAGTGGAGTCCGTGTTCTTGCCCCTAACGATACCTTGGATTATTTGGGGGTTAAGATTGGGGTTCCCATAAATAGGTTTTATGAGCTCAATTTGGCTCCGGTTTTGAATAAAGTCAAGTCTAAGATAGGTGCTTGGCAGAAATTGATATTGGCTCAGACAGATCGAATAGCACTGATTAAGATGATTATTTTGCCTATCGTGATGTACCCGATGTGTGCTGCCCCTATCTGGATTGACGACATTTTCTTTTATAGATTGGAGACTCTTGTTAATGACCTAATCTGGGGAAGGAAGAGGGTGCTTATAAAGCAGAGATATCTCTGGTTGTCGGAATCAGATGGCGGGTTAGCATTTCCTTTTTTTCAAGGATATTATTTATGTGCACAGATTCAGCGTTGTTGTCACTTGAAAGAATCTTTACTTCCACGATATTTGACAAAAGTTATGGATAAACCAATAGACAATATTTTTTCATGTTTGGATATATGGGAATGAGGAAGTCTTTGCTGATCCCTTGGTCACTACAGAGGGTTTGGAATAAGCTTAAGGAGATTCTGAAAGTTGCTTCTCCTTTTGCCTTCATCCCTCTGTGGGAGAACAGGGGTCTGGTGAAATTCTTCAAAATCACAGACTTTGGATATTGGTCACGCAAGGGTGTTAGGAACGTGTCCCACGTTTTTTTATTTGGGACACTTTAAATCTCTTATGGAATTTGGCCTCACTGATAGTTCACCATTAGATGTGTTTATGTATTAACGCCTAAAACATACATATGTGGCCTCTAGGAATAAAGGCTACATCTTTCCACAAGAGAATTTATTTTTTGATTATTGCTATGCTCAGAAAGATGAGAAGGTGAAGATATCTAGATTATACGGTAAACTCCGAACAGCACTGGCAACTGTAACACTTTTTAAAAGCCCAAGTAAGTCTGAGCAAGAGTTGAATTGCTCTCCACTAAACTGGTCTACCGTGTATAGGAACGTGAGAAAGGCTACAGTTTCCAATGCTCATAGGTTAATTCAATTCAAGATCCTGCACCGACTGTATTATACGCCAAAAATGCAAGCGAAATTCCCCCAAAATAAAGGCCGGGATTGCTGCTGCCCTAAATGTGGATTTGTGAATGCGGATTATGGCCATTTGCTTTGGAACTGTAGTAAACTAAAAAAGTACTGGGAGCAGGTTTTTATAACCCTACAAAAGGAATCTTCTATGATATATAACCCGGGGATATTGACAGTGATTTTGGGTCATTATGCTTCAGATATGGAAATCCCGCTCCGGTTCAGACAGATATGGATGAGGGGCCTGATGGTGGCAAAAGTTATCTTAATTAAACACTGGGTATCACGGTCGGCGTGGCTATCACATACGTGACACAGAGGGAGGGAACGAGGAAGGCCCTGCCCAAGTGAGAGGGAAGATGGTGACCCCTGACTCACCTGGCGGCTGGCACCTGGCTGCCCTGACGTCCCTAGACGGGTTCCTCACCCGTACGCCGATCACGTGCCTAAAGCCCTGGCTTTCCCTGAGCTGAGCCCTAGATAGTGAACAGGGCAATGGGAACACTAGTCCGCACCACTAACTCTAAGGGAAAACACCAAGGGGAGGACAGACAACACAGACTCAACATATAATCCCAGGTGGGCGACAACAGGAGACAACAATAAGCCCAACAGGGATCCGGAGGGTAGCACTCAGGAACGACAACCAGGATTCACCACTCCAGTGGGTCAGTATAGATGTCCAGGCAGGAAGCTCTATAACTGGCAACTAGAGAAGTGTGAGGGGAGAATATAAGGAGGTAGGGAGTGGCAGACAAGAAACAGCTGAGGAGGAGAAGCTACGGATCCCTGAGAGAGACAAAAAGGATAGCAAGGCAAACACAGAAAACAATCACTAAGAAACAACGTGATCTTTAGATATAGAGCGCGCAGCCACCCGCTGCGACTTCCTGACCCGGGTATAACGGAGTCAGACGTGGCTCTTGATACCCTCGTGACACTGGGGCTCTGTCTCCCCGCCCTCGATAAATGAATGGATCCTATATCTTCAACTAATTAGAATATATGAGGATATAGAAAGGAAACGGAGAGCGGCACGCATGACTGTTTAGCGACATCTAATTAGCTTATTGTAGATATGTTTCGTTTTGACGGCAGCCAATGGGGGGGGGGAGTGTATAATTTTTTTTTTTCTATATTAACTCTGAATTTATAGTGATCTGTATAATCTAGCCATGGGTCTGCCTTCTTTTATAGGGCAGGTGTTGGATGTTGATAATTGTTATACTCTGTAGACCGTTTTGATCACTATAATGCATTGTGTATCTATATTGTGTTTTTTTTTTTATAAAAATAAATATTTAAATTTAAAAAAATGGTTGTTTCTCATGATAGGTCATTAATATCAGATGAACAGGAATTTAATATCCCACACCCCATGATCCGTTTTTTCTTGTTTCAGAACTAGTTTGAAACAGCTGATCAGCAGTGGTGCCGCGTGTCGGACCTCCTAAAAATAAGCCATCAATATAAAAGTACCAGGAAAATCCTTTAAACTGAATCTGGTGATATTCTATTATTGGGAAGATCAGGAGATATAGAAATAAATGGTAACTTTTATTATCGTTTTTCACCCTATAAGGAACACCTGCCCATAAGTCACACCTAAGAGGAAAATAAGAAAAATATATATTTTTCATGAGTAGTGTTGAGCGAACAGTTCGAGCATAGTTCGGGTCCGTACCGAATTTTGGGGTGTTCGTGACACGGACCCGAACCCGAACTTTTTCGTAAAAGTTCGGGTTCGGGTTCGTCGTTCGGCATGTATTTTGGCGCATTTTGAAAGGCTGCAAAGCAGCCAATCAACATGCATCATACTACTTGCCCTAAGATGCCATCGCAGCCATGCCTACTATTGGCAAGGCTGTGATTGGCCAAGTGCAGCATGTGACTCAGCCTCTTATAAGCTTGTGCGCACGTCGGGACGTGCTCACTCCCGATGTGAATAGAACAGGGTTAGACGCAGCTGATGCTAGGGCGAGAATAGGCAGGGATAATTGAATAACTGGAAGCAAATTTCTCTCCTCCACCTGTGATTCATCTGAACAACTGCAGCTGAGCTGCTTTTTTGATAGGGATTGGCTATTTTTAGAGTGGCCAGAGTGATTTTTCCATCCACATGTACCCGGGCTGACCGCCGGCCGCCATTTTGCGACTTGTAGTGCTGCAGCAGAAGCTGCCACAGTGTGCATTCCAAAGCTCCAAACAAGTCAGACATCTACACCTGGGATTCAGACCAATAGCGATTTAGCAGCACAGTCCAAGGCTATTTTTTTTAAAGGTTGTGCAGACCATTTTGTGGCACATGTTACTGGGCTGATAGGCGGCGGCTATCTTGGGACTAGTGCTGCAGCACAATCTCTCCCAACGTCCATTAATCACTTGTAATAGTGGTCTGTGCCATAGAAATCCTACATCAGGGACTTGGGTGTGCTTGTGTCACCCCTACTAATACCAGTCCACCTGTAATCCATACAGTGAAAAGCCATAAAGTATTCCAGTGAGGGAATTTTTTTTTTATTTAAAAAAGGCCAAGTTAGTTTATCTGGCGTTCAATATACTAGATACAGTTAGGCCTGCGTTTCATACATCTGGAATTAGCAAACTAATGTGCTGGGGTTGGGAAAACATATATGTACCCATACTAGAATCTGTCAAAGAAAGCGGTACTCACATATAACAGTCATTCCATCTGTAATCCATACAGTCAAAAGACTGAAAGTATTCCAGTGAGGGAATTTTTTTTATTTAAAAAAGGCCAAGTTAGTTTATCTGGCGTTCAATATACTAGATACAGTTAGGCCTGCGTTTCATACATCTGAAATTAGCAAACTAATTTGCTGGGGTTGGGAAAACATATATGTACCCATACTAGAATCTGTCAAAGAAAGCGGTACTCACATATAACAGTCATTCCATCTGTAATCCATACAGTCAAAAGACTGAAAGTATTCCAGTGAGGGAATTTTTTTTATTTAAAAAAGGCCAAGTTAGTTTATCTGGCGTTCAATATACTAGATACAGTTAGGCCTGCGTTTCATACATCTGGAATTAGCAAACTAATGTGCTGGGGTTGGGAAAACATATATGTACCCATACTAGAATCTGTCAAAGAAAGCGGTACTCACATATAACAGTCATTCCATCTGTAATCCATACAGTCAAAAGACTGAAAGTATTCCAGTGAGGGAATTTTTTTTATTTAAAAAAGGCCAAGTTAGTTTATCTGGCGTTCAATATACTAGATACAGTTAGGCCTGCGTTTCATACATCTGGAATTAGCAAACTAATTTGCTGGGGTTGGGAAAACATATATGTACCCATACTAGAATCTGTCAAAGAAAGCGGTACTCACATATAACAGTCATTCCATCTGTAATCCATACAGTCAAAAGACTGAAAGTATTCCAGTGAGGGAATTTTTTTTATTTAAAAAAGGCCAAGTTAGTTTATCTGGCGTTCAATATACTAGATACAGTTAGGCCTGCGTTTCATACATCTGGAATTAGCAAACTAATTTGCTGGGGTTGGGAAAACATATATGTACCCATACTAGAATCTGTCAAAGAAAGCGGTACTCACATATAACAGTCATTCCATCTGTAATCCATACAGTCAAAAGACTGAAAGTATTCCAGTGAGGGAATTTTTTTTATTTAAAAAAGGCCAAGTTAGTTTATCTGGCGTTCAATATACTAGATACAGTTAGGCCTGCGTTTCATACATCTGGAATTAGCAAACTAATTTGCTGGGGTTGGGAAAACATATATGTACCCATACTAGAATCTGTCAAAGAAAGCGGTACTCACATATAACAGTCATTCCATCTGTAATCCATACAGTCAAAAGACTGAAAGTATTCCAGTGAGGGAATTTTTTTAATTTAAAAAAGGCCAAGTTAGTTTATCTGGCGTTCAATATACTAGATACAGTTAGGCCTGCGTTTCATACATCTGGAATTAGCAAACTAATTTGCTGGGGTTGGGAAAACATATATGTACCCATACTAGAATCTGTCAAAGAAAGCGGTACTCACATATAACAATCATTCCATCTGTAATCCATACAGTCAAAAGACTGAAAGTATTCCAGTGAGGGAATTTTTTTTATTTAAAAAAGGCCAAGTTAGTTTATCTGGCGTTCAATATACTAGATACAGTTAGGCCTGCGTTTCATACATCTGGAATTAGCAAACTAATGTGCTGGGGTTGGGAAAACATATATGTACCCATACTAGAATCTGTCAAAGAAAGCGGTACTCACATATAACAGTCATTCCATCTGTAATCCATACAGTCAAAAGACTGAAAGTATTCCAGTGAGGGGATTTTGCTTATAAAAAATAATATATTTCATTGTGGTGCGAGTTGAATCGCAACAATGAAGAAAAATACTATTAAGGGACGAGGACGCGGTCGTGGTGGTGTCCGTGGAGCCTCTGTTGCTGGTAGAGGACGTGGCCGTTCGGCCCCAGGCGCACACAGTAGGGAACGAACTCCCTCAACTAGCCGGCAGAATGTACCGCAATATCTCGTGGGGCACAATGCCGCTCTTAGGATGGTAAGGCCTGAGCAGGTACAGGCATTAATCGATTGGGTGGCCGACAGTGCTTCCAGCACGTTCACCACATGGTCTTCCACCCAGTCTTCTGCGGAAAGCGCACAGGTGGCACCTGAAAACCAAGCCCATCAGTCTGTCACATCAACCCCAAGCATATCAGGGAAACGGTCTGAGCCACAAGTTATGCAGCAGTCTCTTCTTCTGTTTGAAGACTCTGCTTCCAGGGTTTCCCAGGGGCGTCCACCTAGCCCTTCCCCAGTGGAGGAAGACATACCATGCACTGACGCACAACCACTTATGTCTCCAGATGAAGAGGACATGGGAATACCACCACAGCAGAGTCACCGACTCTCTGATGATGACGAAACACAGGTGCCCACTGCCGCGTCTTTTTGCAGTGTGCAGACTGAACAGGAGGAGGTCAGGGAGGGAGACTGGGTGGAAGACGATGCAGAGGACGATGAGGTCTTAGACCCCACATGGACTGAAGGTCGTGGCGATGACTTTCACAGTTCAGAGGAAGAGGTAGTGGTGAGACCGAGACAACAGCGAAGCCAAAGAGGGAGCAGGGGGCCAAAGCAGACGAGCCGCCGCCCCCAGAGTTCGCCTGCTACTGGACATCGCCAACAGGGACCCAGCCCCACAAAGGCAGCTTCAAAGAGTTCCCTGGCATGGCACTTCTTTAAACAATGTCCTACCGACAAGACCCGAGTGACTTGCACGCTCTGCCATCAGAGCCTGAGGCGAGGCATTAACGTTCTGAACCTCAGCACAACCTGCATGACCAGGCATCTACATGCAAAGCATGAACTGCAGTGGGGTACACACCTTAAAAACCAGGCACTCGCTGAGGCTCCCCCTGCTCCCTCTACCGCTGCTGCCTCGGCTTCCGCCTCGAGAGGAATGTTGCCACCTGCCGAGCAGCAAACAGAGGATGTGCCACCGACACCACCACCACCGCCACCGTCAACTAGCGTCTCCACTATATCACACAGCAGCGTTCAGCTCTCAATATCTCAAACCTTAGAGAGGAAGCGCAAATTCCCCCCGAGTCACCCTCGAGCCCTTGGCCTGAACGCCAGCATTTCTAAACTGCTGGCCTTTGAAATGCTGTCATTCCGGCTGGTGGACACAGACAGCTTCAAAAAGCTGATGGCCATGGCTGTCCCGCAGTATGTGGTTCCCAGCCGCCACTACTTCTCCAAGACAGCCGTGCCTTCCCTGCACATGCAAGTGTCCGATAAAATCAAGTGTGCACTGCGCAACGCCATTTGTGGCAAGGTCCACCTAACCACAGATACGTGGACCAGTAAGCACGGCCAGGGACGCTATATCTCACTAACTGCACACTGGATGAATGTAGTGGCGGCTGGGCCCCCGGCGGACAGTTCCTTGGCGCACGTCCTTCCGCCCCCTAGGATCGCAGGGCATCATTCTCTGCCTCCTGTAGCCTCCTCCTCCTACTCGGCTTCCTCCTCCACTGCTTCCACCAGCTCATCCGGTCAGCCACACACCTTCACCACCAACTTCAGCACAGCCCGGGGTAAACGTCAGCAGGCCATTCTGAAACTCATATGTTTGGGGGACAGGCCCCACACCGCACAGGAGTTGTGGCGGGGTATTGAACAACAGACCGACGAGTGGTTTCTGCCGGTGGGCCTCAAGCCAGGCCTGGTGGTATGCGATAATGGGCGAAATCTCGTGGCAGCTCTGGGACTAGCCGGTTTGACGCACATCCCTTGCCTGGCGCATGTGCTGAACTTGGTGGTGCAGAGGTTCATTCACCACTACCCCAACATGTCAGAGCTGCTGCATAAAGTGCGGGCCGTCTGTGCGCGCTTCCGCCGTTCACATCCTGCCGCTGCTCGCCTGTCTGCGCTACAGCGGAACTTCGGCCTTCCCGCTCACCGCCTCATATGCGACGTGCCCACCCGGTGGAACTCCACCTTGCACATGCTGGAGAGACTGTGCGAGCAGCAGCAGGCCATAGTGGAGTTTCAGCTGCAGCACGCTCGCGTCAGTCGTACTGCCGAACAGCACCACTTCACCACCAATGATTGGGCCTCCATGCGAGACCTGTGTGCCCTGCTGCGCTGTTTCGAGTACTCCACCAACATGGCCAGTGGCGATGACACTGTTATCAGCGTTACAATACCACTTCTATGTCTCCTTGAGAAAACACTTAGGGCAATGATGTTAGAGGAGGTGGCCCAGGTGGAGGAGGAGGAGGGCTCGTTTCTAACACTTTCGGGCCAGTCTGTTCGAAGTGGCTCAGAGGGAGGTTTGTTTAAGCAGCAGAGGACAGGTTCACAAGTCGCCAGCCAAGGCACTGTACTGGAGGACGAGGAGGATGAGGAGGAGGAGGTGGAGGGGGACGAGGATGACGCAAGTTCACAGCGGGGTGGCAGCCCAGGCCCATCACTGGTGCGTGGCTGGGGGGATACGGTGGACGATGACGATACGCCTCCCACAGAGGACAGCTTGTCCTTACCCATGGGTAGCCTGGCCCACATGAGCGAATATATGCTCCAATGCCTGCGCAACGACAGCAGAGTTGCCCACGTTTTAACGTGTGCAGACTACTGGGTGGCCACCCTGCTGGATCCCCGGTATAAAGACAATGTGCCCACTTTAAATCCTGAACTGGAGCGCGACCGTAAGATGCGCGAGTACAAGCGCACGCTGATAGAGGCGCTCTTGAGAGCATTCCCACATGTCACAGGGGAACAGGTGGAAGGTGAAGGCAGAGGAGTGGCAAGAGGTCGCCAACGCAGCTGTGTCACGGCCAGCTCATCTGAGGGCAGGGTTAGCATGGCAGAAATGTGGAAAAGTTTTGTCTCCACGCCACAGCTATCTGCACCGACACCTGATACGGAACGTGTTAGCAGGAGGCAGCATTTCACTAACATGGTTGAACAGTATGTCTGCACACCCCTCCACATCCTGACGGATGGTTCGGCCCCATTCAACTACTGGGTTTCGAAATTGTCCACGTGGCCAGAGTTAGCATGTTATGCCTTGGAGGTGCTTTCCTGCCCGGCGGCCAGCGTTTTATCTGAACGCGTATTCAGCACGGCAGGGGGCGTCATTACTGACAAGCGCAGCCGCCTGTCCACAGCCAACGTGGACAAGCTGACCTTCATAAAGATGAACCAGGCATGGATCCCACAGGACCTGTCCCTCCCTTGTGCAGAGTAGTCCTTATTAACTGCCTAAAACATGTCTTGTTGTGCTACGGGCCACTTCTTTATTTGATACAAATTTTATGAAACCCACAGCTGAATGAAACTCTTCTCTGTCTGGGCGCCGGGGCCTAACCAGATGAAAGTGGCCGGTTAAACTAACGGGTGACATGAAGCCATAACCTCTGCCATGCTACCTCTGTCTTCTGTCTGGGTGCTGAGGCCTAAGTCAAATAAAGCGGTCTTCTGCTGTGCTGGGGGATATGAAGCTAATCTCTGACCTCTCTCCTCTGTCTGGGTCCAAAGGCCTAAATCACTGAAAGAGGCCTTCTCCTGTGGTGTGTGATATGATGCCAGAATATGTGCTGTGGGGCCTCTCTCCTCTTCCTGGGTGCAGGGGTCAAATAAACTAAATTGTGGCCTACTCCTGTGGTGGCTGATATGATGCCAGAATATGTGCTGTGGTGCCTCTCTCCTCTTCCTGGGTGCAGGGGCCAAAGTAACTAAATGGTGGCTTCTCCTGTGGTGGCTGATATGATGCCAGAATATGTGCTGTGGGGCCTCTCTCCTCTTCCTGGGTGCAGGGGTCAAAGTAACTCAATGGTGGCTTCTCCTGTGGTGGCTGATATGATGCCAGAATATGTGCTGTGGTGCCTCTCTCCTCTGTCTGGGTCCAAAGGCCTAAATCACTGAAAGAGGCCTTCTCCTGTGGTATGTGATATGATGCCTGAATATGTGCTGTGGTGCCTCTCTCCTCTTCCTGGGTGCGGGGGTCAAAGTAACTCAATGGTGGCTTCTCCTGTGGTGGCTGATATGATGCCAGAATATGTGCTGTGGGGCCTCTCTCCTCTTCCTGGGTGCAGGGGTCAAATAAACTAAATTGTGGCCTACTCCTGTGGTGGCTGATATGATGCCAGAATATGTGCTGTGGTGCCTCTCTCCTCTTCCTGGGTGCAGGGGTCAAAGTAACTAAATGGTGGCTTCTCCTGTGGTGGCTGATATGATGCCAGAATATGTGCTGTGGGGCCTCTCTCCTCTTCCTGGGTGCAGGGGTCAAAGTAACTCAATGGTGGCTTCTCCTGTGGTGGCTGATATGATGCCAGAATATGTGCTGTGGTGCCTCTCTCCTCTTCCTGGGTGCGGGGGTCAAAGTAACTCAATGGTGGCTTCTCCTGTGGTGGCTGATATGATGCCAGAATATGTGCTGTGGTGCCTCTCTCCTCTTCCTGGGTGCGGGGGTCAAAGTAACTCAATGGTGGCTTCTCCTGTGGTGGCTGATATGATGCCAGAATATGTGCTGTGGTGCCTCTCTCCTCTTCCTGGGTGCAGGGGTCAAAGTAACTAAATGGTGGCTTCTCCTGTGGTGGTTGATATGATGCCTGATTCTCTGCTGTGAAACCTCTCTCCTCCATCTGGGTGTAGGGGTCAAAGTCTTTCAAAGTCGTCTTCTCCTGTGCTGATTGATATAAAGCTGATGGTTGTGCCATCTGACATGGTTGCCAGGGTCTGATTCAATGGGGGCCTACTCCTGTGGTGGGTGATCTAAATGCCTGATTCTCTGCTGTGAAACCTCTCTCCTCCGTCTGGGTGTAGGGGTCAAAGTCTTTCAAAGTCGCCTTCTCCTGTGCTGATTGATATGAAGCTGATGGTTGTGCCATCTGACATGGTTGCCGGGGTCCCATTAAATTGTGGCCTACTCCTGTGGTGGCTGATATGATGCCAGAATATGTGCTGTGGTGCCTCTCTCCTCTTCCTGGGTGCAGGGGTCAAAGTAACTAAATGGTGGCTTCTCCTGTGGTGGCTGATATGATGCCAGAATATGTGCTGTGGGGCCTCTCTCCTCTTCCTGGGTGCAGGGGTCAAAGTAACTCAATGGTGGCTTCTCCTGTGGTGGCTGATATGATGCCAGAATATGTGCTGTGGTGCCTCTCTCCTCTTCCTGGGTGCGGGGGTCAAAGTAACTCAATGGTGGCTTCTCCTGTGGTGGCTGATATGATGCCAGAATATGTGCTGTGGTGCCTCTCTCCTCTTCCTGGGTGCGGGGGTCAAAGTAACTCAATGGTGGCTTCTCCTGTGGTGGCTGCTATGATGCCAGAATATGTGCTGTGGTGCCTCTCTCCTCTTCCTGGGTGCAGGGGTCAAAGTAACTAAATGGTGGCTTCTCCTGTGGTGGTTGATATGATGCCTGATTCTCTGCTGTGAAACCTCTCTCCTCCATCTGGGTGTAGGGGTCAAAGTCTTTCAAAGTCGCCTTCTCCTGTGCTGATTGATATAAAGCTGATGGTTGTGCCATCTGACATGGTTGCCAGGGTCTGATTCAATGGGGGCCTACTCCTGTGGTGGGTGATCTAAATGCCTGATTCTCTGCTGTGAAACCTCTCTCCTCCGTCTGGGTGTAGGGGTCAAAGTCTTTCAAAGTCGCCTTCTCCTGTGCTGATTGATATGAAGCTGATGGTTGTGCCATCTGACATGGTTGCCGGGGTCCCATTAAATTGGGGCCTACTCCTGTGGTGGGTGATCTAAATGCCTGATTCTCTGCTTTGAAACCTCTCTCCTCCGTCCGGGTGTAGGGGTCAAAGTCTGTCAAAGTCGCCTTCTCCAGTGCTGATTGATATAAAGCTTATGCTTGTGCCATCTGACATGGTTGCCGGGGTCTGATTCAATGGTGGCCTACTCCTGTGGTGGGTGATCTAAATGCCTGATTCTCTGCTGTGTAACCTCTCTCCTCCGTCTGGGTGTAGGGGTCAATGTAACTAAATGGTGGCCTACTCCTGTGGTGGGTGATATGATGCCTGGTTCTCTGCTGTGGGACCTCTCTCCTTTGTCTGGGTGCTGTGGTCAAAATAATAGTAAGTGACCTTCTCCATTGGTGGGTGACTTGAAGCCTGATTCTGTGCTATGGGACCTCACTCCAATTAATATTGTTTAATTTTTATTTATTTTATGTTAACTCATCATTTCCCTATCTACATTTGTTTGCAGGGGATTTAACTACATTTTGCTGCCTTTTGCAGCCCTCTAGCCCTTTCCGGGTGTGTTTTACAGCCTTTTTAGTGCCCAAAAGTTCGGGTCCCCATTGACTTCTATGGGGTTCGGGATGAAGTTCGGGTCGAGTTCGGATCCCGAACCCGAACATTTTTCGAAAGTTCGGCCGAACTCGTCGAACCCGAAAATCCAGGTGTTCGCTCAACTCTATTCATGAGACCACCAATCAGACCTCCAATGTTAATAAGACCCGCATTCAGACCTCAGATCAGACCCAATATCACAATAAACGGAACCAATAATAGAAAATATATGGATCAAGGTTTAAACAAATAATAATTTCACCACACAGTATATACTCAAATAATCACAATTTTTATTAAACATTTTATAAATACAAAAATCTGGCTTCACATAATTAAGAACATTTAAAATCTCATAGGTTGGAGGTATATGGTGATATTAGTTCATCAATGTAAAGTGCAAGTGCAAACATATCCATACGGTAGTATGAAAAGTGCATAAATGCAATATTATTACTGACCACAGTGTGTAAATATCAGCAGATATCCAGTGTTGCTTCTACTAGACTCATAAGTAATATAACAATAGCAAAGACAGGTGCACTCTGCGGTCTTACTAAACCCTCAAACTGATTTTAAAATTGAGAGATTAGCCAACATGTCCTACGGTGTAGGACATGTCTGAGCCCGAGCACCGCGCCAAGGTTTCTCAAGTAGCTCGGGACCTAACACTCACCTACCTGTGCCGTATGGGCAATACCAGGGGCCAGTGGGCAAATTACAGGAGCATGAGGTCCGACTCACAAACAACTCACCAGTTACCTCCAGCATGTAACCATGCTAGCAATGGGAGGAGGGAGGAGTCTGCGAGTCCCACTCAAGACTGGCTGATATGGCCCAGGCCTCACAGGTGCACCTAAAGGTAGCCTGTGGATGGAAAGCAGGCACATTTAAATTGGAGTTTATACACCTCCAGGCATCTCTATATATTCAAGCTGAAAAGAATGCCGTGGTATTAAACAGGCAGGAAGTGTTCAAATCCACATGCAGTTGTGCATATATATACAGGGGAGCAAATCCTGCACTTGTGGCCCGTTGCAAATGGCAATCTCCAGCAAAAATGCATACAGTGGAGGATGCCCACAGCGAACCTTGCTAGCATGGTTACATGCTGGAGGTAACTGGTGAGTTGTTTGTGAGTCGGACCTTATGCTCCTGTAATTTGCCCACTGGCCCCTGGTATTGCCTATACGGCACAGGTAGGTGAGTGTTAGGTCCCGAGCTACTAATCTCTCAATTTTAAAATCAGTTTGAGGGTTTAGTAAGACCGCAGAGTGCACCTGTTTTTGCTATTGTTATATTGTTATATTGAATATTACATCCACATAATTGCTATCTTGTGTAGTATGTCTATTGTGGTACTTGTGGTTCGCTGCGGGCATCCTTCACTATATGCATTTTTTCTGAGGATTG
Source organism: Bufo bufo (assembly GCF_905171765.1). NCBI lineage: Eukaryota > Metazoa > Chordata > Amphibia > Anura > Bufonidae > Bufo > Bufo bufo. Next base: position 506,298,090 of record NC_053389.1, on the reverse strand, counting down.
CCATTAGCAACGGGCCACAAGTAGGGTTGAGCGAACGAGAACTGTAAAGTTCGGGTTCGTACCGAACTTTAGGATTTTTGGACCCCGGACCCGAACATTTCAGTAAAAGTTTGGGTTCGGTGTTCGGTGCTTTCTTGGCGCTTTTTGAAAGGCTGCAGAACAGCCAATCAACAAGCGGTTAACTGTCTGACCTTAGAAGCCATCACAGCCATGCCTACTAATTGCATGGCTGTGATTGGACAGAGCAGCATGTGACCCAGGCTCTATATAAGCTTAAAGGGAACCTGTCACCAGTTTTATGGTGTCCTAACTAAGGGGAACATAAATAAGTGATTGATTCTCTTAGCACAATGCTGGGTCACTTTCTTTAATTGACCCCGTCAATCTGCCAACATCTTGTATTGAAAAGCTCCAGCTGATAATGATGAGTCATGAATATTCATGAGCTCCTGACTCTCCCCGCCCACCTGCTGCTGAATGACAGTTTGTTTCCATATGAACCAGCAGCAGGTGGGCAGGGGAGTGGCTATAGCTCAGCTCATTAGCATGCGGCATGCGGCATCTTTGTGTGTATATTATGAGGTAACCATCTGTCACACCAGTAAGTGAATACATCTAAGGCACTTTTTAGTAGTTAATGATTGTATATAATTAGTTAGATTATAATCAAATATCCACATGACAGGTTCCCTTTAAGTCACATAGGGCTGCACGTCACTCTGCTGTTACAAGTGTAGGGAGAGGATGCTGCTGGACTTGTGATTTCAGGGAGAGAATAGGAGAGAATCTAACTCAGTGATCTACAGAGAAATAGTTGTGTGGGTGCAGGACACGTTTTACCCTGCCCTGAGCTCATTGACCAAAAAAACCTAACTTTTCTGTTAGTTAGGTGGGCGGCGGTAGCGGCCATTTTATGCAAGCTCAGTGCATCACACTGCATCTGAGCTTTTGGGACATTGCAAATCACCATTTTTTTGTCAAACTACAACATCTGGATTAGGCCTCCTGCACACGACAGTATTTTTTCACGGTCCGCAAAACGGGGTTCCGTTGGTCCGTGATCCGTGACCGTTTTTTCGTCCGTGGGTCTTCCTTGATTTTTGGAGGATCCACGGACATGAAAAATGAAAAAAAAATCTAAGTCAAGTTTGCCATTGAAATGATAGGAAAAAACGGACACGGATCACGGACACGGATCACGGACGCGGATGACAATCTTGTGTGCATCCGTGATTTTTCACGGACCCATTGACTTGAATGGGTCCGCGAACCGTTGACCGTGAAAAAAATAGGACAGGTCATATTTTTTTCACAGCCAGGAAACACGGATCACGGATGCGGCTGACAAACGGTGCATTTTCCGATTTTGCCACGGACCCATTGAAAGTCAATGGGTCCGCGAAAAAAAAACTGAAAACGGAACCACGGACGCGGATGCACACAACGGTCGTGTACAGGAGGCCTTAGTCAGTGTGCAATTTAAGGTATAAATACACCCATCATTTTCTGGGGTTTTAAAAACACACTTTTTTTTCTCAAAAAACTGTATTTTCCTGATCTGCAAGTGTTAAATTCAAGTTTGCTTTCATATTCTGTTACCAAAGAAAGACTTTTTTGGCAATCTACAACACCTGGATTAGTCAGCGTGCAATTTAAGCTAGAAATACACCCATCATTTTCTGGGGTTTGAAAAACACACTTTTTTTTCTCTAAAAACAGTATTTTCCTGATCTGCAAGTGTTAAATTCAAATTTAATATATACAGCTTTCATATTCTGTTACCAAAAAAAATACTTTTTTGGCAATCTACAACATCTGGATTAGTCAGTTGGCAATTTAAGCTAGAAATACACCCATCATTTTCTGGGGTTTTAAAAACAAACTTTTTTGACAAAAAACACTATTTTCAGGCCTTGCAGCATCAGCACGTGTAAAATTGCAGGCTTATATACTGCTGTCAAATTCAGTTGTTAAACAAACACTTTTGTTTGGGCACAAAAAATTTTGATGGCAGCCTTTGATGCAGATGTCATTGTGAGATACACCCTTAATACATTTGGGTTACATTCAGAGATTTTAAATTCTGCCATTAGGTGCACCAATAGTGAATTCAGGCCTACACTGGTTCAGGCCCTGTAAGATACCCCCTCTACATACAGGGGTTTGATTCAGGCATTTGAAATACAGCCATTTAAAATACATCCATTATGGGCAAAGAAATATTTAATTTAGGCCTACACTGGTTCATGCCCTGTGAGATACTCCCTCTACATACAGGGGTTTGATTCAGGCATTTGAAATACAGCCATTTGAAATACATCCATTATGGGCAAAGAAATATTTAATTTAGGCCTACACTGGTTCAGGCCCTGTGAAATACCCCCTCTACATACAGGGGTTTGATTCAGGAATTTGAAATACAGCCATTTGAAATACATCCATTTTGTGCAAAGAAATATTTAATTTAGGCCTACACTGGTTCAGGCCCTGTGAGATACCCCCTCTACATACAGGGGTTTGATTCAGGAATTTGAAATACAGCCATTTGAAATACATCCATTTTGTGCAAAGAAATATTTAATTTAGGCCTACACTAGTTCAGGCCTGTGAGATACCCCCTCTACATACAGGGGTTTGAATCAGGCATTTGAAATACAGCCATTTTGGGCAAAGAAATATTTTATTTAGGCCTACACTGGTTCATGCCCTGTGAGATACTCCCTCTACATACATCGGTTTGATGCAGGCATTTGAAATGCAGCCATTTGAAATACATCAATTTTGTGCAAAGAAATATTTAATTTAGGCCTACACTGGTTCAGGCCCTGTGAGATACCCCTTCTACATACAGAGGTTTGATTCAGGCATTTGAAATACAGCCATTTGAAATACAGCCATTTTGGGCAAATAAACATTTAATTGAGGCCAAGTCTGGTTCAGGCCGTGTGAGATACACCCTTTACATACTGTCGTTGTATTCTACTATTAATTAAACACCCATTTAGGGCAAGATCCTAAATTCGAAAAATATGAGGAGAGCGTCAAATAAGGGACGTGGCCCAGGTCGTGGTGTTGCTGGTGGAGCTCCTGTTGCAGGGAGAGGACGTGGTCGATCTGTGCCAGCTACACGCACAAGTGAAACCCCTTCCTCAGGTGGGAGTAGGCGACAGAACCTGCAGCGGTATTTGGTCGGGCCTAATGCGGCTCTATGAATGGTGAGGCCTGAACATGTACAGGCGATAGTAGATTGAATTGCTGACAGTGGATCCAGTTTCTTCACATTGTCTCCCACCCAGTCTCCTGCTGAAAGACCACAGTTGGCAGCTGCAGCCGATGTCGATTATTCTTTCACCTCACCCCCTTGCAAATCAGCCAAGTAGTCTGAGCCCCAAGTCATGCAGCAGTCTCTTCAGATTTTTGATGACTCTGTTCCCAGGGCCATCCACCTAGCCCTGCCCCAGAAGTGGAAGAGATTGAGTGCACCAATGCCCAACCACTTATTTTTCAAGATGAGTACATGGGAGGACCATCGCAGCACGTCTCGGATGATGACGAAACACAGGTGCCAACTGCTGGAGCTTTCGAAAGTGTGCAGACCGACAAGGAAGGCAGGGGTGAAGACTGGGTGGAAGATGATGTGGAGGAAGATGAGCTCCTCGACCCCACATGGAATCAAGGTCATGCGAGTGACCTATATAGTTTGGAGGAAGAGGCGGTGGTTGCACAGAGCCACCAGCACAGCAGAAGAGGGAGCAGGGTGCAAAAACGGAGCAGCCGTCCTCTAGACAGTACGCCTCCTACTGCCAACTGCAGCAAGGGACCGAGCACACCAAAGCCAGCTCCAAGGAGTTCCCTGGCGTGGCAGTTCTTCAGAAAATGTGCTGACGACAAGACACGAGTGGTTTGCACACTGTGCAATCAGAGCCTGAAGCGAGGCATAAACATTCTCAACCTGAGCACAACCTGCATGACCAGGCATCTAAGAGCCATCCCTTCCCTGCACAACCAAGTAGGGGACAAAATCAGGTGTGCACTGCGCAACGCCATCTGTGGCAAGGTGCACCTGACTACGGATACGTGGACCAGTAAGCACGGTCAGGGCAATTATATCTCTATAACAGCACACTGGGTAAATGCAGTGACAGGTGAGCCTGAGGCGGATAGCAGTTTGGCGCATGTCCTTCCACCACCGAAGATTGCAGGGCGCTTCAGTTTGCCTCCTGCTGCTTCCTCCTCCTTCTCTGCTTCCTCATCCTCTACCAGGTCCTCATCTGGTCAGCGTAACACCTTCACCACCAACTTCAGCACAGCCAGGGGTAAACGACAGCAGGCAGTTTTAAAACTTATCTGTTTGGGGGACAAACCCCACACCGCACAGGAGCTGTGGACGGGCCTTGAACAACAGACCGATGAGTGGTTTGTGCCAGTCAGCCTTAACCCCGGCCTGGTGGTGTGCGATAATGGGCAAAATCTTGTAGCAGCTCTGGGACTAGCCGGTTTGACGCACATCCCTTGCCTGGCGCATGTGCTGAATTTGGTGGTGCAGAGATTCCTTACAATTTACCCCGATATGTCAAAGCTGCTGCATAAAGTTTGGGCCGTCTGTGTGCGCTTTCTGCGTTCTCACCCTGCTGCTGCTCGCCTGTCAGCGCTGCAGCGTAACTTCGGCCTCCCCGTTCACCGCCTCATATTCGACGTGCACTCCACCTTGCACATGCTGGCCAGACTGTGCGAGCAGCAGCAGGCGATAGTGGAGTTTCAGCTGCAGCATGCACGGGTGAGTCGCTCGGCGGAACAGCACCACTTCACCACCAATGACTGGGCCTCCATGCGAGACCTGTGTTCCTTGTTGTGCTGTTTCGAGTACTCCACCAACATGGCCAGTGCCGATAACACCGTTCTCAGCGTTACTATCCCACTTCTATGCCTCCTTGAAAAAGCGCTCCTGACGATGATGAAAGAGGATGTGGCACAGGAGGAGGAGGAGAAAGAGGGATAATTTTGCAGGGTTTTTCGGCCAGTCAATCCGGAGGAGGAGGAGGAGATGGAGAAGGAGGAACCATGTTCACAGTAGGGTGGCACCCAGACCAGCTCATGGCCATCACTGGTGCGTGGATGGGGGTATACAGAGGAAACAGATGATACACCTCCCACAGAGGACAGCTTTTCGTTGCCTCTGGGCAGCCTGGCACACATGAGCGATTACATGCTGCAGTGTCTCCGCAACGACCATCGAGTTGCTCACATTCTAACTTGTGCTGATTACTGGGTGGCCACGCTGCTGGATCCCCGTTACAAGGACAACGTACCGTCCTTAATTCTGTCACTTGAGGGTGATCGTAAGATGCGCGAGTACAAGCACACGCTGGTAGACGCGCTGCTGGTGGCATTCCCACCTGACAACGGGGGCATAGTGGAAGCACAAGGCGATGGCAGAGGACGAGGAAGAGGTCGCCAACGCAGCTGGGGCACCGCCAGCACCTCAGAAGGCAGGGTTAGCATGGCCGAAATGTGGAAAAGCTTTGTCAGCACGCCACAACAACCAGCACCACCAGCTGATATGGAACGTCTTAGCAGGAGGCAGCATTTCACCAACATGGTGAAGCAATATGTGTGCACCCGCCTACACGTACTGAATGACGGGTCTGCCCCCTTCAACTTCTGGGTCTCCAAATTAGGCACATGGCCTGAGCTTGCCCTTTACGCCTTGGAGGTGCTGGTCTGCCCTGCTGCCAGTATATTATCTGAACGTGTGTATAGCACGGCAGGGGGCGTCATCACAGACAAGCGCAGCCGCTGGACAAGCTCACGTTCATTAAAATGAACCAGGCATTGATCCCTCAGGACTTGTCCGTACATTGTGCATAATAGACATGTATACCGGCACTAAACAGTCATTGTTATACTGCAGCGCAATTGCTCATGTTTGTATTTTGGATATTTCACACTCTTTTGGAGTGTACCTTACTTTTAAAAAATTACATTAAAACCAAAAACCTGTGTTGGTTATCTCGTCCTCCTCCACAACCGCTTCCACCTACTCAGCTACATTCACCGCCTCCTCAAACTCCTACTCCATATGGAACTCCACCTCATAAATCAAATTTTTTTTATTGAACGTGTTTTATTTTATATCATTTCACTACTTTGGCATTTACATTTTCTGGTGAAATTCACCAATTTTTGGGTGTATAGTACCACTGTGATACCTAGTAGGCCGGTAAAAAAATAAAAATAAAAATTGTCATTAACATTTTCTGGTGAAATTAACTAATTTTTGGGTGTATAGTACCACTGCTATACCTAGTAGGCCGGCTAAAAAAAATAAAAATTGTCATTAACATTTTCTGATGAAATTAACCAATTTTTGGTTGTACAGTACCACTGCTATACCTAGTAGGCCAGTTAAAAATTTAAATAAAATTGTCATTAACATTTTCTGGTGAAATTAACCAATTCTTGGGTGTATAGTACCACTGCTATACCTAGTAGGCCGTTAAAAAAATAAAAAATAAATTGTCATTAACATTTTCTGGTGAAATTAACCAATTTTTGGGTGTATAGTACCACTGCTATACCTAGTAGACCAGTAAAAAAAAAAAAAAAAAATGCCAGTTACATTTTCTGGTGAAATTCAGCAATTTTTTGGTGCGATGTAACACTGCTATACCTATTAGACCGGTAAAAAAAAAAAAAACATTTGTCAGTTACATTTTATGGTCAAATTTACCAATTTTTGGGTGTAATATACCCCTCCTCTACCTAGTTGACAGCTTAATAAATTTCAATAATTTTTATTTTACATTTTCGGGTGACAATAAACAATTGTTTTCTGTCATAGACCCCTGCTCTACCAAGTAACATAGAAACATAGAAACATAGAATGTGTCGGCAGATAAGAACCATTTGGCCCATCCAGTCTGCCCAATATACTAAATACTATGGATAGCCCCTGGCCCTATCTTATATGAAGGATGGCCTTATGCCTATCCCATGCATGCTTAAACTCCTCCACTGTATTTGCAGCTACCACTTCTGCAGGAAGGCTATTCCATGCATCCACTACTCTCTCAGTAAAGTAATACTTCCTGATATTACTTTTAAACCTTTGCCCCTCTAATTTAAAACTATGTCCTCTTGTAGCAGTTTTTCTTCTTTTAACTATTCTATCCTCTTTTACCTTGTTGATTCCCTTTATGTATTTAAAAGTTTCTATCATATCCCCTCTGTCTCGTCTTTCTTCCAAGCTATACATGTTAAGGTCCTTTAATCTTTCCTGGTAAGTTTTATCCTGCAATCCATGTACCAGTTTAGTAGCTCTTCTCTGAACTCTCTCCAAAGTATCAATATCCTTCTGGAGATATGGTCTCCAGTACTGAGCACATTTGTCACGGAACCATGAACCAGACGTACAACAAGGGATAAGTGAAAATAAGAAGGCTTTATTGAAAATAAAGCTGTAAAGCAAAAGTCCAAACGGATGGCGAAACCGAAGCAGAGTCTTTGCGAAGCCAGAGGTCAGGAACCAGAAGGGTAGTCAGACGAAGCCAGGATCAGGAACCAGCAGGGTAGTCAGACGAAGCCAGGATCAGGAACCAGCAGGGTAGTCGGACGAAACCAGGATCAGGAACCAGCAGAGTAGTCGGACGAAACCAGGATCAGGAACCAGAAGCAGCAGCAGTCTAGAAGCATGTGAACACAGGAGGACCAAGCAAGGAACTGAAGCCACAGACCTCCTATATATATGAGCTAGGCATCCAGCTCCTCCCAGTGGGAAGGAGGAGCCGCAGGGTGGGAGGCTACAAGAAACCCAGAAACCAAGATGGCCGCCAGCACATGTCAAACGAAGGAGAACAGCAAGAAGGTAAGACCATGACAGTACCTCCCCCTCAAGGGCCCCTCCTCCGCGGAGTAAAGAACGGTTTCTGAGGGAAGCGTGCGTGGAAGGCTCGGAGCAAGGCAGGAGCATGGACATCTGCGGAGGGAACCCAGGAACGCTCCTCTGGACCATAACCACGCCAATGGACCAAAAACTGCACCCGACCGCGGACCAGGCGTGAGTCCAGGATATTGCTCACCTCATACTCCTCACGATTACCCACTTGGACCGGACGAGGCCGAGGAACCGAGGAAGTGAAACGATTACACACCAGTGGCTTCAACAGGGAGACATGAAACACGTTGGAGATCCGCATGCCAGGAGGAAGCGCAAGGGCATAGGCTACCGGGTTTACCCTGCGAAGCACTCGGAAGGGACCAACAAAGCGAGGCGCCAGCTTGGGAGTGGGCACTCGAAGGTTGAGGTTGCGGGTGGACAACCATACACGGTCTCCGACCTGGTAGGAAGGAGCAGGCGCTCGTCTGCGATCAGCCTGGAGTCTCTGGCGCTGCGCAGAGACCTCAAGGGACTTCTGGATCAGTACCCAAGAAGCACGTAGGACGGAAAGGTGATCCTCCACAGCCGGAATATCCTGGGGAGAGAATACCTCCGGTAACACGGCAGGTTGGAACCCATAATTGGCCATGAAGGGAGACGTCCCAGAGGAAGAGTTCACCGCCGTGTTCCTGGCAAACTCAGCCCAAGGCAGGAGGTCAACCCAATTGTCTTGGTGATCGGAGACATAGCAACGAAGGAATTGCTCCAAGGCCTGATTGGATCGTTCTGCGGCCCCATTGGACTGAGGGTGGTAGGCCGAGGAGAAGGAGAGATGAATCCCCAACTGGGAGCAAAAGGCGCGCCAGAACCTGGACACAAACTGACTCCCCCGATCCGACACAATCTCCTTGGGCAAACCGTGCAACCGGAAGACCTCCCTGGCAAAAATCTTGGCCAACTCTTGTGCAGAGGGTAACTTCTTGAGAGGAACACAGTGGCACATTTTGGAAAACCGATCCACAATCATGAGAATGACCGTATGGCCTCGGGATGCAGGGAGGTCCACAATGAAATCCATCCCCAGGTGTGACCATGGGCGCTCCCCGGTGGCTATGGGTTGCAGAAGGCCCAACGGAAGGTGCCGAGGGGACTTACTCTGGGCACAAACGGAGCATGCCGCTACATATGCGGCGATGTCGGAACGTAGGGAAGGCCACCAGAACAGACGTGAAACAGCCCAGGACAGCTGATTCTTTCCAGGATGCCCCGCGGTCTTGGAGTTATGGTAGGTTCGCAACAACCGAGTGCGCAACTCCTCAGGCACAAAACATCTGCCGTTGGATCTCCCAGAGGGAGCACCAGATTGAGCCGCCAAAATCTGCTCACCCAGGGGAGAGGTCAGGCTGGTGCGAATGGCGGCCAAGATCTGATTCGGAGGTATGACCGAAGTCGGAATCGACTCCTCCCTGGACAGCTCGGAGTACTGCCGTGATAAGGCATCCGCCCTGATGTTCTTGGAACCGGGTAGGTAGGAGACCACGTAATTAAAACGTGACAAGAACAGAGCCCATCTGGCCTGACGTGGTGTCAATCTCTTGGCCTCAGAAAGGTAGGTCAGATTCTTGTGGT